>NW_016802942.1:511134-550653 GCF_001698545.2 Rhinopithecus bieti | reverse complement strand
GGGGTCTCACTCTGTCATCCAGACTGGAGTACAGTAGTGCAATTACAGCTTACTGCAGCCTCAACCTCCCGAGCTCAAGCCATCCTTCCACCTTAACCTCCCTAGTAGCTGGGACTACAGGGTCACACCATCACATCCAGCTAATTTTGTACTTTTGTAGATTTGGAGTCTCACCATGTTGCCCAGGCTGGTCTCAAACTTAAGTGATCCACCGGCCTCAGCTTCCCAAAGTGTTGAAATTGCAGGCGTGAGCCTCCGCCCTCAGCCTAAAGAATTCTTTCATGAGGGGAAGCACATGATAAATGAAAGAAGACTGCATTTGGGTCAAAGGTCAAGAAAGAAATTTGGCAGCAAAATGAGAGGCACCCCTGAGCTAAGGGATCATTTGTCTTCTCAGCAGACAGGTCTGAGCGTGAGATCTTGTGATTGGTGTCCTCCTCTAAGGAGAGACTGTGGGTTCCTTGTGTTTCCCACAGCAGGGTGTGAGGGGAACCTCCTGGGACGAGCCATGCAAGGGTCACTCTGGCCTGCATTCAATTTCTCATACTTTCAGGAATTACAGGTGCTTTTCAAGTTAAGAAGTCACCCTAAAAAGAATCACGAAGACATGCTGACATTGTGATAGCTGCAGACTTCTTAGGGACTCTCAAAGTGTGAAGGAAGGGAAGTAAAGGCGCCAACACAGCTTCTTAAAGCCTTTCCTCCCTCCTGTTTAATACAAATGGTAGCACATGGCACATGCTGCTATACACTTTGCTTTTTGCATCTAACCATCATCACAGGTTGCTTACTGTGAGATGAAGATTTGTATGCAGGAAGTTCATTGGTGGGGACCCTGCAGATCAAGACTTCTGGGAGAATAAAGGAAGTTGGACTGGGCAGAGGGAGGATTTGGGCTGCTATGCAAGTCACAATAAAGACTTGCGCAATCCTGGGAGAGTTCTAGACTTGTGAGGGCTCTGAAGAGTTGTCTCAAATTAGTGCAAAGAGGCTAGGCCTTTATAACCTCACACTGATCAGTCATTAGAGGTGGGCTGCCCAAGACAGGGGTCACAAACTTGGAGAGGTGGCTTTCTTCAGCCAGGGACAATCTCCAGAGGGGAACTCAGCTGTAAAGTGTCATTTGCCATTTCCAGCACTGCAACCCCTGCCTCCCGGGTTCAAGCAATTCTCTTGCCTCAGCCTCCTGAGTAGTTGGGATTACAAGCATGTGCCACCATGCCTGGCTAATTTTGTCTTTTTAGTAGAGATGGGATTTCTCCATGTTGGTCAGGCTGGTCTCTAACTCCCGACCTCAGGTGATCCACCTGTCTCGGCCTCCCAAAGTGCTGGGATTACAGGCATGAACCACTGTGCCTGCCCCATCCTTCTATTCTCTATCCCGATGAGTTCAATTGTTTTGATTTTTAGATCCCCAAAGTAAGTGAAAACATGCAATGTCTGTTTTTCTGTGTCTGGCTTATTTCACTTAACATAATGATCTTCATTTCCATCCACGTTTTTGCAAATGACTGACTCTCATTCTTTTTTATGGCCAAATAGTACTCCATTGTGTATAAGCACCACATTTTCTTTATCCATTCATCTGTTGATGGACACTTAGGTTGCTTCCAATCTTAGCTACTGTAAACAGTGCTTCAACAAATATGAGAGTGCAGCAATCTCTTCGATATACTGATTTCCTTTCTTTTGGGTATATACCCAGAAGTAGAATTGCTAGATCATATGGTAGCTCTACATTTAGTTTTTTGAGTAATCTGCAAACCATTCTCCATAGTGGCTGTACTAATTTACATTCCCACCAATAGTGTTATGAGGGTTCCCTTTTCTCCACTTCCTTGCCAGCATTTGTTATTGACTGTCTTTTGGACATCAGCCATTTTAACTGGGGTGAGATGATATCTCATTGTAGTTTTGATTTACATTTCTCTGGTGATCACTGATGTTGAGCACCTTTTAATTTATCTGTTTGCTATTTGTATGTGCTGTTTTGATAAATATATATTCAAACATTTTTCCCAGTTTTAATTGGATTATTAGATTTCTTCCTATACAGTTGTATGAGCTCCTTATACTTGACAGTTGGATTGTTTTAAATCTTTTCTATTCCAAAGTATGCTGTAATATGTAACTCTGAATTAAGCTTTTTCACATTTGTAGGAGTTTATCTGCATAAATTCCAGGATAAGTTTCTATAAGTGGCATTTCTGGAGCAAAGGGTGTATAGCAGTGAGGATCCTTCCAGCAAAACATAAAAGGAGGTTGAAGGGTGGGCAGGCAGTGAATCTTGTAAGGTCCTGTCAACTGTATCATGGACTTTGTTTTTGTTTTGTATCATGGACTTTGGATCTTAGTATATGTGCAATAAGAAAACGTTGATGAATTTTAAGTGGAAGAGAGAAATGATGCCATTTAATTTTTCCAATTAGGTCACCTAGATTGAAGGCCAAGAGCAGAGGGCCCAGAACAAAGTGCTGAAGAACTCCAACATTTAAAAGTTGAAAAAACAAAACAAGCCAGTGAAAAAGATAGAGAATGACCAAAAATGGAGATAACTTTCATTGAGATGTTTGGCTATGAATCAAACAAGAGAAATAGCCTTCCTACTTCAATCTTCAATAATGGAATCTATGTTCTGAATTAAAGTAGTTTTCCTGAGATTGTGTGAACTCCCAGAATTTGGAGCACATGCTCTCCATTGCAAACTGTGTGGGTGGGCCCTGGCAGGAGTGAGAAGCCTGTGTGTTCTTTCATCGTATGGTTTCCATGCCATAGGTGGTCTACTACTGAGTAAACCTGAGGGCCAACCAACATCTAGAACCCCAGCTTAGCAAAACTCCAATTCCAAGAGATTGAGGACTCACAGTCCTGATTTTTCTAAGTTCTAAAAGCAGTACTCCCCAAGAAGGGCTGATAGCAGCCCCCATGAAAATGATTTATTTGATTCACCAAAAGAATGTTTAAATTCCTAAAATCTTGCCAATGTCTATATTCAATTCATGCAGGGCTTGCTTAATATTTAATTGAGACCTAAGAAAATTGCATAGAGAAGGCTTTGCTGGGGTAGAAGTTGGGGCACTGCAGTAGGGGCAGAGTTCTTAATTTCTTTTACCATTGCATGGTTTTATTTTAGAAAATATGTTTTGTAACCCACTGACACATCTGTTGGCCACATGAAGGTCAAATCCAGATCAGTATGAATTAGAATAATTTTGCATCTATCTCAGGAAATCAGGTAATTAAAGACAAACTTCAGGAGAAAATCCTGTCTGTCCCTAGTGATATATATTAGTAGGAGTGTCTGATTAATGTGCCTCAGATCTGAGTCGGCCCCTTGTGTGTTCTCCGCTCTCCCCAGCATGATGCTTCCTGTGGGAAACACCGACAGTTCAAACCCCTCATGGTTCAAAATCATCTCACATGTGTTAAGGAAGCAATGCTTTCAATTTTAACTGCTCTAATGAAGACCACCCAGGCATGTGAGAGCTGGTGGGGGTCCAGCTTTTCAAATATGGGATTATAATTATTCAGAGGATATTTGCATTCTTTTTTCCCTCAGTTTTATGAAGTTAACTTGATATGTGATCTGATGATTGTTACTTTGCGCCATCATGAGTGGCCACTGTCCAGGCCTGGTTCAGGTGATGCCATCCTTGAGACATGCAACCAGCATCCCCTTTTCCAATCAGGTGTATGTGTGGGGAGGTAGACTGATTGAGTAAAACTCAGTTACTTCTTGCTCGTATAGGCCCTTGAAACACAAAGGGTGATTCCATTCATTTTCTCCAAATGGAGTTTAATGTTTCATCAGAGGGTGGAGGGGAACCTGGCAGGGAGATCTCTTCTTCACCCATGATTGATCTCCCAGGGAAGAACAGGGGAACTATCTGGAACATCCCCAGCTCAACCAAATACTAGTTAACCTAGTAAATTAGGTTAACTCTCTAGCTACAGGATTGACTACCAGCTCCTACATGCCTAGAATGATGGAGCAGGTATGATTGTGATGAGTAGGTAGGATCATGGTAGGGGGTGAACCATGAGTTATTAATATTTCATGAGATATTAACATAATAAGATGAAATATTGATCAAATATGTTTAGAACCTCAATGTTTCTTTTTTTATGAGGTTTCTCTTCACACATAAGGATGATCAAGGACAAAATGTGTCCCTCGGGGGCTTTGGGGGCTGTGAAGCTGGGGTTAGAGTCAGCAATGTGATGAGTTCAGCTCTCTAAATGCTGTGGTGTCTCATTGGCTCTACCCTTTGGATTTACCCTTCATTTTGGTGTTACCTTCATTAAAGTCTCTCTTCTCCTATAGATCCAGTGGGGCAGAAAAGGCCAGGGCCTTCCATTCCCTGAAATCCATGGAGAAACCCAGGTGGGAGCCTGAGGTGGACAGCTTGGCCAGCCACTGCCAGTCTCAGAGAAAACCACTCTTTCTCTTGGAGAACTTCCACATGGATCATTGCCATCTCTCACCAAGAGTAGTATGACAAACCAAAAGGGATACAATCATTATGCTGCCAAGGGAAAAGAGACCAAGGAGGTGCCTTTTTTATCATTCCTTAGGCCTGTCTGTGGACGGAGCAAAAGCTGTCTTTATAGCACACAGATGACTTAACACAGGGGTAGTCAAAATATGACCTGTAGCCAAATCCAGCCCATCACCTGTGTTCATAATAAAGTTTTATTGAAACACAGTCATGGCCATTCATTTACATATTGTCTATGGCTGCCTTTGCCCTACAATGGCAGAGTTGAACAGTTGCAACAGAGACCATTAGTCTGCAAAGCCTCCAATATTTACTAACTTTCCTTGTACATACAAACATTACAGACCCCTGTAGCCTAGTAAACCAGGAGAGCCTGAGGGAAGAGAGAGAGTTGGGAACAAAAGCAAAAGCTTGGAAGACCATTTTGCTATATCTCCTTGTCAAACTTGTGGCGGCATCAAGTATAGGACCCCTGCGACTCTTCTTTTTCTCTCTCCTCTTTCTGTCTCTGCCTTCGCCACAGCTGACATACTTGATCATAGCTTCCCTTGGGCACCAAGTGATTTCCCACCAATTAGCAGAGGATGGTATAGGAGTGCCATAGTCATACTAGCTCCTGAAAACTGCTTGGTCCAAAGACTGGTGCCATACTCTTCATGCCCTGACCCCAAGTCTGAGTCCAAGTGAAGCACCATTTCAGGACCATACGAATGGCTTATTTACTCACAAGTCCTTTCAGACCATGAAAAGAAAGCAGTGGCAACCTTATTCCATTGAAACCTTCATGGCAAGACAAAGCGAGCCACTGGAAATTTTTTAGATGATGTCCTATGGTAAATCACATTCCACATAACTACCACCTACCAAGCTCCTGTTCTAGAGGCTGCAAGTGTGGGTAAAGAACTATGAAATATGCTTGTATTATGAGAAAACCAGCTCCCATGAATCTTTATGTCCCACTCCAGGAGCCACGGCCGAAAGGTCCTGCCTTCCCAGGTCAATGGGACCCACTAACACTCTTAGTCATAACTGTGAACAAACAAACAAAAAAACATCATTACCTCCTGGCCACAAATTCAATCAGCGGCCTTCCACTTTCTCCATACTCAGGCAAATAGTAAATGAACAAAAACTCAGCCTACCACTTCAGAAAAGTTATTGGTCTATTTTCAGTGACATTTACCTTATTATGGTGTTATCTTTAGCTTCATTTGGGGGTAGAAAATGGTGACTCATTGTTACTGTAACTGAATTTGAAATTCTCATTTAATATTGCAGAACTAATAATAGACTGTGTGATAGTGAATCACAACTGTTAAACCAGTCCAATTCCTTCCCCATCTGAGCATCAGCTCCTGTTCTGTTGGGGCAGCCAGCAAACTTTGCTTTGTAAGTTCTTTGTTCTCTGTCTCTCAGCTATGATGAGAAACACCTTTAACCATGTGATGGCATGCTATTTTAGGTCATTAACCTCTGCTGCTTTTTCTACTCTTTCTGCCTGCCCCACTCTTACCCCCGTCTGTGAAGTCAGCTGTGGTTGCCTCAGGAAAGGATGATACAGGCAACTAGGCAGTCAAAGTTTTGAGTTCCAAAAGCCCAGGCTGGGCGTGATACAAAGACCTGGAAGAAAACATCGTCAAGCAGGTACAGTTGTGCCATGCTCAAGCCTAGAGAAGATTCTCTGGGATGTGTGGGAGAAAGAGAGATAAAAGGTAAATGAAAATCCTTTAGATGCCAGTGGGTCCCTGAGCAGGCCTGTGACCTTGACAAGGCCAAGTCAGGGCAGACAGGAGGAAATAGTGGAAGACAAGCCTAGCTTTGAGGATCTGAATGCAAGGGAAACTTATGCTCTGTCCATGGCTAAAGCTCAAGTGGGCAGAAAGACCCTAGGGGTTCCCCATACCCAGCTAACTGTGGGAGCAAAAGGCACATCCATTTTGTTGTGTCTGCAGGAAGTTTAAGAGAATCTCCAAGAGTCTCTCAGATGCCTGAGATGGCCAAGAACAGCAGATGTTTCCCTGGTACCAGAAAGCGGTAGCCACTAGTACTGCAGGTAATGTGAAGCTCTTTTCAGAAGCTCTTTGGAAGCAATAGAATCTGCCATTAAGATTGAAGATCACAAATACATACAGAATGAATGTAAAAACCATGGCTGAGAATTGAATGCTCAGTGGTCCCCAGAGACAAGTGGCTGTATCTCAAAACAACTTAGATAAAAACAAAGATGGTGGAAACCTGGAAGATGCCTGTAGATGGCTCCAGAAGTGCTTCCCAGAATAGTGAAGACATCATTGTTGGAAGATGCATGTGGAGAATCTGAATAAAATACCTTTCATAAAATGTGAGCAGGGGAAAAGTAATGTTATATATTGCATGTTACTAAATAAGGGGTTCCCAACAGGAGGCCATTTCACCCCACAGAGGACATTTGGCAATGTCTGGAAACATTTTTTGTTGTCAGAACTTTGGCAAGAGTGGGAAAGTGCTACTGGAATCTAGTGGGTAAAGGCCAAGGTGTTGCTAAATGAGCTTCTGTTCTCATTTGTGTTCCTACCACCCAATAACACTAAGCCTTGACAATGACTAGTTCACAGGGCCGTGCTGTCACTTGTGATTGCATGTACCTCGTGATTGATGTTGGAAAGTTTCTCAAGGCATGTCCTCAGGATCCCTAGTTGTATGAAGCATCTCTAAAGAATGGCTTGTACGGTCTTAAGATTTGGGAAAATGCTATATTCCAAATTCTCCCTCGTAACTTGGCAATGGACAGTAGTATGTTCAAGTCTCTGAGAAGTCCTGCAAAATGTTGGATTTGGATTAATCTAAAACTTTCCAAATTTGTTTGATCACAGAGCCTTTAACAATTTTTTTCTGAAGGACAGAGGGCAAGGACACTTCTAGTGTTGTCATGTTTGACTGTTTACATGTTTAAATAAATTTTATTCTGAATTACCTTCATTTTATTCCCTTTTGTATTACTATTAGAGCATCATACCAATTTTTGGGCAAAAGTATATAAAGGTGGGTTGTATCATCTGTGAATTTCATGTAAAACTAGGGAAACAAGCACTGTAAACTATTTGTTATAAAAAGAGTGTATGGATATTTGTTGTAAGAAGGCAGTATAGGAAAACCTCTGTGTGTGTCTCAACATAAAGGTAAAGTGATCACCTACGCTATGCTCTCCATCAGAAATGAGTAGAGGAGGGATGTGAAATCCTGCTGAGATCATAGTATTGCATTACAGGCTGAAAGCCACCCTGAGTTCCTCTAGTCTTACCTCTCGCTGTACAAAGAAACTGAGATTCAGCAAGGTTACATGACTTACCCAAGGGCCTCAAAGTTACCACAGAACACAAAAGGCCTTCTGGCATGGCCTGGTCATACTGCATTCCTTGACTGGGTGAACAGAAAGTTCCAGAAGCAAATATTGTACGATTATATTGTTTTCATAGAATTTACTGTGTTGGTTCATGTTCACAAATCCCTGAAGAGCAATAGAGGGATGATATGTTAAACATGTTTCCCTGCAAACTCTCCATTACCTCAAACTGCATTTACTCTACCCTAAAGTAGAAAGTTTAAATTGTCCCCCTGGATGTGATGTGTGATGATATTTTGGAAAAAGAATTGACCAAGGAGCCAGAAAACATCTTACCAAAAAAAATCACTCTTATTCTTAAGAATAACACCTTCTACATTTCCTTAACCATAAAAAGTATTACTCACTTCGTTGTCCAGACTTCATTGAAATGAAGTGTGACTCTTTCAAACAATCAAATCAACTCTGAAAGGATCAAGGTTTGTCATGACTAAGTATTTTCTAAAGTGAAAAGTTAAGAGGGTCAGAGGCCTGGATTTTGCCCTGGCTAGTTATGTGTAATTGAGATTGTCACTTCTCTTTTCTGTTTTCTCCATCGTAAAATAGGTATGGCAATGTATTTTCAGTTTTTCTCAGAGTTGTTTTGAAGGTAAAATAATACCAGGTATGTGAAAGCTCTTTTAAGACTTATAAAGCCTCACAAGTACAAGGGATTGTGGTTATGCCACGCACAAAATAGCTTTTCCAACCTGAAATGAATATGGATATTTCAGGAGATGTCTGTGTTGGGTCTCAGACTAATTTAGATTCCTAAATTTGATAACTGTCAGGTGGTTTCAGAGTGACTTGCTGATTACTCCAAAGCAGTCTGGCTTTCTCCCTCTGGATGAAGCCAGCAGAGAGGCCAGATATTTCTGGAACTTATATCCAGATGTTTCCAACATGCTTTCCAATTTACACTCAACTGCAATGGTATTTCTCCATTTCCCCAAAGAATCAGGAAATAGAAATGTTTCAGCACATAAAATTATATATTCCCAGTCACAGCAAACACGTACCTTGACTTGGAGAGATTTCTGGTTGCCTGGAACATTCTTTGTCAGGCAGACAGGGACTCGCAGCCCTTGGGCTTTTTTTTCTCTCATTTTTATTTCTTTCTTTGTTGTTTATCTTGTCAAAGACCTCCAGCCCAGAACCACCAGGAACATACCTATAATTGAACACAATGGGATTATTGCTTTTTGCAACAAGGGAGGCTGCACACCATGGGGAACCATTGGACATCTCATTAAGAGATCTTTAGAAAAAACTTATTTTGGGATGTGGGCTTATGTTAGGCGATTTAGGGGAGGGTTTAAGGAAGTAGGGTTTTGCTTTAGAGTGGATGCTGTTAAGAAGTGGAGGTAATTTTATGACTGGCCATCTTAAATCTTACTTATAAGGCAAAAGAATAAATTGAGGCTGCAGCTATAGTTGGTAGAAGAAGCAGGCACTCGTATTCGCCAAGAGAGAGACATATTTGGTCATTTTTGTGACCTCACAGTGCTCCGTCTTCTGTAGTCGCACATGATTACAGGCCGGTCTTTATTTTTATCTTTATCCATCATGGTCACAGAGTGGCCTTGTCTAATGTTGATGGATTGTAAAATATTTATGTTCAATAGGAGGGCACCAAGACCCAACCATAAGTACCAAGCCAGCTTCTAGCAACATGAAAGTCTAGCTCAAGTTTGTCCAACCCACAGCCTGTGGGCCATATACAGCCCAGGATGGCTTTGAATGTGGCCCAACACAAATTTGTAAACTTTATTATAACATCATGAGATTATTTTGCAGTTTTCTTTTTAGCTCATCAGCTATTGTTCATGTTAGCGTATTTTATGTGTGGCCCAAGACAATTCTTCTTCTTCCAATGTGGCCCAGGGAAGCCAAAAGATTGGACACCTCTGGTCTAGCTGATAGTGCCAGGCTGCCAGGGGCTATTCTCTTTCTCAATCTTTGCCATGAACTAAAATCCAGATATAAATATCTACATACAACAAAGATGTAGCTTAATGAATTTTTATAAGATAAACACCCTTGTAACCATCATTCAGGTCAAGAAATAGAGCTTTGGCAGTCATCCCAAAAGCCCTTCAGTTGTCCTAGTTCAGTCACAGCTCCAAAAGTAGCCACCATCACTGACTTCTAGTCATCACTTCCTTGTGTTTCTTTATCATTGTAACAGACAGTGTCTCTGTCTAGACATTGGAGTTTTGCCTGGTTCGTTTTTTAAAACTTGATATGTCTTTTGAATCTCTTTCAATCCATATGTTTTCCTCCGTCTTTTTTTTTCCTTATAATTTGCCTATTGAAAAACCAAAGCCAGTCAATCTATAAGATTTTTAAGTGTCTGGATTTTGCTATTTCCTATTCATGGGCAGTTCAACTCTGACCTTTGTCTTCTATTTCCTTCCACTGACATCTGGATTCAGAGGTCTTGAGTAATTGACTCAAGTTCAATTACTTTGGCAAGTCTGTAGGTGGTGGTGTGTTCTTTCCTCAAGAGGCATATTATGTATCCTTTGTCTCTTGAGCTATGTTTGTAAGAAAAATGTATGCTTTCTGTTTTCAGGTGTGAAATGTTGATTTAGACAGAACATCCCCAACCCCTGAGGAGACCCGCTGTGATTAGGTAATCCTGCCCAGAGAAAACTCAGAAAACATTGTTGAGGAAGGCTTCTTGGAGCACAAAATATAAGGGATGCCATCTTGCAGTTGTGCTAAATGTCTCCTTTCCCTTACATTACTGTGAAAATGTCCCTTTTCCACTAGTTTTATATGTGGTGTGGAAATGCCTGTCATCTAGAAAAACTTAAAATAGAGCATGGTGACATCTGGCATAGATCATACTTCTTTGTGATATGATGAAAAATGCATGGTCTATTATAATGTCAGACATGCACTGAAACTATTATTACTAGAATATAGGACTCTGTGCTTGCATCCCACAATGCACAATGTACCTAATAGTCACTTCTTCACTGATTCCATGAAATAAGTAGGAAAAACATAGTTCATAGTAACGAAGGGATGCTGCCCACCATTAACGATGGTGTCAATCCCTCCATAGTCAATAGAGCTTCATGCCATCTAATCCAAAAGTTAAAGAAGTCAACTAACACAGATCATTAATGTTTTACTCATGTGAACAAATACCATGACTCTTGACCAATCTTCAATGTCATACTTCCTTTTTCAGTCAAAGTCTCATCAGGAAGACAGGATCTATATCAGTTATTTTAATAGAGTGAATTTAATATAAGGAATTGGTTAAATGGTGTTGGAGGATTGACAAGTAAAGAGAACCCTGAGTTATTTCAGAGATTGTAACTGCAGGAAGCAACCACTACCCCTAGGGCTTGGTGGGAACAGGGAGAAGAGGTTTCTGAACCTAGAAGATTGGAGGAGGGTCCCTATGGGACTGCCACCCAGATCTCTGAGTGGAGAAATTTTCTGGTGGCCCTGATGGTTGAGTGGGTGGGATAAGGATGGTTCCAATGATGTAGGAGAAAAAAACAAGAATTGGAACCACCTGCTAGGGAGAACCATTCATGAGAAGACACTAATAGGAACATTAATAAACAAGAAGGAACACACTCTTCTCTCTCCTCCAGTCTTGCCGCATCCCTCTAGTATCCCTTCATGGCAGAGTCTGACAGGGAGCAACTGGCAAAGCAGAAATGCATCAGAGTGGTTTGGGGGCTGAGAGACAAGAGCTTAATAACTGGCACACTTCCTTTTTTCTTCTGAACAGATTACTGTGATTACCCTTGTTTTCAAAGAAGTATCAATGTAATCTTTTGAAGCTTGTTGGTAAATTCAAAGTCATTACTAAACAAGGGAGTGGGTATTGATGGGTGTCTTGAGTATGCTCAGCTCTAAAAGCAGTTCATAATTTTGAGAATCAAGGAACCACAGCATGGGGTTTCAAGTCCACGGCTAGTGGGCATTCTCCTCTTCCTTTGCAATAAAGTTCTCATAAATGCCAATGTCTTGGTTTAAATTGTTTAGCCTGTGGTCTGTTTCCCATACCACTGTAAATTACTTCCCAAGACATTTTGCGTCCAGCCTTAGGTTTCTAATGGCCAGGAGCACAGGACATGTGGTTATTGCAGTTTTAGACTTTCTTCAAAAAGATCAGTCCTAGAGTCCTGCCCTTCCCTTTCTGTGTCATTACCACCAAAAGGCAGAAATGAGGGCTTTACACTATGAGCTTGGACCCAAAATGGGCAGGATCTTTCTGAATGTGGGGTGATCAAGGAATCCTGAAAATTTTCGGGGGTTGTGCATGATCTAAGAGTTCCCTGTTATTGAGCAGAGCACCTGAAGAAATTCTTTTGGGAAAAGGTAGCAAGTTCAGATACACATGGTACTCTCATTCAACATGTTGTGCCTAGGACAAAGGAGATACTCAATGACAGATTATCATTAATTTATTGACTAGTAAATGTTTATTGAATACCTATTGTGTGCCAACCACTGTTTTAAACACTGCTTATACAACAATAACAAAGCAGATGATATCTCGCCCTCATGGGACTCGTATTCTAGTGGAGGAAACATATGATAAACAAATAACAATGTAATGTGATATCAGGACATGGTAGGTGCTATGCAGAAAAACAAAGCAAAGAAAGGGGTAGCAAGTGATAACCGGGGGTTATTTTAGAGAGAGGCCATCTGAGAAGACACCTGATGAAGATGGTGGTGTTTGGAGACAATTCTCCATAGGTCTTCTGCATTTCTTCCCATCTTTTGAGCAAACACATGTCAACTTTTGTACCAGATTATTTTTCCAATGATGTTTGTATAGCAGCCAGCCTTGGAAGATAGAGATGGTGTCTCTCTCTGAGGCAGAAGGCAGATTCATTTCCTGATCAGGATAATGAAGACAATGTCTGCCTCCAGGGCAAAGATTGGGTAGGTTTATATGCAATTGGGGGTTTTCTAAGCCCAGGATTCATGGGCTTTGACACAGAGCCACTACATATACAACATCCACCTTTACATCACCCTATGGGACTCAGGGGCAAGAGATACTGATGTGAACAGAAGGCTCATAAGTCCTTTGTATCTGACCCAGGAGACTCTATATTCTGCCCATCTGTAGGGAACTATGGTAGGCCAACCTGTTGGCTTGTAAATAGGGTAACAACTCAAACCCTTCACAGTTTTGACAATTGGCTTAACCTCAAAGACACTGAAGGAGGTCTTTGGTTATCAGGAGTACCAACAAAACCACATTATAGCAAGTGCTCAAGATCAAAATTCTGTTTTGATGAGATTAAAATCAAGAATGTTTTGAAATCTAGGACAACTAAGTAACAGAAAAATTCTTGTAATTATTGCTAAACATTTCAGGCCGCTAAGAAAAGACAAGCTTTGGCTGGGTGCGGTGGCTCATGCCTGTAATCCCAGCACTTTGGGAAGGCGAAGTGGGAGGATCACTTGAGGTTAGGAGTTCGAGACCAACCTGGGCAACATAGAGAGACCCCCATGTCTAAAAAATTAAACTAGTTTAGCATGCTGACACACGCTTGTGGTTTGAGCTACTTGGGAGGCTGAGGTGGGAGGATCACTTGAGCCCAGGAGGTTAAGACTGCAGTTATCCATGATTGTGCCACTGCACTCTAGCCTAGATGACAGAGTGAGATTCAGTCTCAAAAGAATAGAAAAGAGAAGAAAAGCTTTAAGCATCATCAAACATCTGCTGGATTAAGTTGAATATGTACTAAGAGGTTCCACAAAAGCCTTGAAACTGCTTATCTAACATTTTTATTTGTGATAAAATGGGTTCTGGCCCATATTCGTGTACCATTGGGTAAGCCATTCTAAGTGTTTTCAAATCTCTTATTTTGTGCTATACAATTACACACAAGCATAGGAAAAACATTTGGCAGCCAAGCCCCTTGACAGACCACATCAGAGCAAAGAAGAACAAAATCTCTTCTACAGATCATATTTAATATCTAAGCAACAGTGACACACAGCTTTTCACAGCAGTTCAGGAGCAACATAGTGGAGTTTGGTCCTCAAAATTTCCCCAAGTCTTTCCAAATTTATAGCTAGTTCGGCTGTATGAAGTGACAAATCTCCAAAAGGGAATAGCAGAATTCAGGCAACAATGTACATCAGGCACCCGATGACTCTTTCTGTGAACAATGTGTTATCTTTCCAGGAATGCTTGTTATTCTCCAATAGTTTTTAAGTCAAAATCAAGCTCCACCTGGAGAAGGGCTAGAGTAAGTGGGCAATTATCTGGTCAACTCTTAATTCAACTCAAAGAGAACCAAATCATCCTGTAACTGCTAGAATGAATTTTATTTTCATTTCCTCCTCTTATTGGTCCAAGCTGATGATGATAATTATGATAGTACCAAGTGTCTTAGTCCATTTAGGGCTACTGTAACAGAATGCCTGAGACTGGATAATTTATAAGGAATGGAAATGTATTTCTCACAGTTTGGGAGGCTGGGGAGTACAAGATCAAGGTGCTAGATCTGGTGTGTCTTTACATGGAGAAGGCAGAAAGGCAAGAGAAAGAACAAATGCTATGCCCTCACATGGCAAAAGAGTAGAAGAGAGAAGACTCATTCCTGAGTCCATTTTATAGTGGCATCAATCCATTAATGTGAGGCCCTCATAACCTAAACACTTCCCATTAGGTCCCACCATTCAACACTGTTGCATTGGGGATTAAATTTCTGACACATGAATTTTGGAGGACACATTCAGTCCATAGCATTAGGGTACTAGAAATCCACTATATACTACATTAACTGGCATGAAATACATGTCTCAAATCCTCACTGTTCCCCCTAAAATCCCAAATCATCCTGTATTCACTGTGTACTTTTTACATATTAAAGAGGGTAATCAAAAGACAAAAGTTGCATAGCTAAAAGACTGGAGTGAGCAGCAACAATGTTATTGAACCCCAAAAGAAAGTCACCATTATGTTACTGATGGGGGGGGATATGGCAATGTTAATTTTTTTTTTGAGACAGAGTCTCATATCATCACCCAGGCTGGAGTGCAGTGGTGCAAACTTGGCTCACTGCAACCTCCACCTCGCATTCAAGCCATTCTCCTGCCTCAGCTTCCCTAGTAGCTGGAATTACAGGCATGCACATTACTATGCTCAGCTAATTTTTGTATTTTTAGTAGAGATGAGGCCAGGTTGGTCTCGAATTCCTGACCTCAAGTGATCCACCCACCTTGGCCTCCCAAAGTGCTGGGATTACAGGTGTGAGTCACCATGCCCAGCCGTAATGTGAATTTTTAACAGCTTTATTAAGGTATAATTTCATACCATGAAATTTTCCCATTTTAAATATACAATGCAGTAATTTTTAAATTTACTGAGTTGTGCCACCATCCCCACAATCCAGTTTAAGAACACTTCTATCACCCCAAAAAGATGCACAGTGCCCATCTGCAGTCAACTCCTATTCCCACCTTCAGCTCCAGGTAACCACTGATCTGCTTTCTATCTCTGTAGATTTGCCTTTTATAGACAATTCACATAAATGGACTCATACAATATGTGGTGTTTATATCTGGCTTATTTCATTGAGCATGTTTTCAAGATTCATCCACAGCAATGTGACATTTTGCTTCAAAGAATTTTACATCCAACCCCTAGTTTTCTTAATGAAATTAACAAGCCATAGGCTACACAAATAAGAGCTGAGTTTGGGTTATTTCCCTAACCTTTAGATTTATATTTATTAAAATTACAATCCATAACAGTTCAAAAGCCATGGAGACACCATTGTGTCCTAAAGTTCAAGGTCACAGACTTGGTTCCATAACATGATAAGAGGACCTATGAGTGTTATATTAGAGCTAACACTGTTTCCATTCCTGATACAGAAACACCTTCATCACTGCAGTGAAGATGGATTTTGAGTGATCGACCCCCCAAGTACCATTATCCTCTGATTTCTTTTTAGGTAGACAATTGAATTCTTTGTTTAAGATAATTAGCAATGCAAATCCTGCTGGATTTCAGAATCAGTTACATGGACAAAATAACACTTTCCTCTTAAACGCATACATGTGTATGTACATATGGAAATACACACATACACTCCTTGCCTCTGTGATTAGTTCACTTTTATGTAGTGTAGCCATCCCACCACCACTTCCCCAACTCCATCCCCACATTGTATTGTTCTCTTGCCAACTTGATTAAGCTGGGAGCTACATTTGTCAGTGTCTTACTTTGAGTAGGCTAACTGACCATAAGTGTGTGTGTATTATTTTATTTTTGAAGAGCTCTCCTTTTAAAATTGAAATGTGTATACATTTTATATATCAGTAAAATAGTAAATATGGTTTATTCTTAGATGTGTCTGGCTCCAGCCTTTTTGTATCTTCTCACCACTTGGATAAACAGAACTCTGGGAAAGTGTGCATGAACCCAGCTTCACTATAGAAAAAAAAATAGTGTGCATGAACTTAGCTTCACTATAAAGCCTTCATTGAAGTCTGGAAAATTTAACCATGTGCCCAAACTTAAAGTTTCACTTGTGCCCAGAGAGAAAAAATAATCATGGATTTTGGCGTTCAGCTAGTATTCTCTGCCACAAAGAGCTTCCATGTATGATGCTTCATATATACTTATTAACTCACATAATCCTCCCTGCAACAACCCTGAAAGCCAGGACTGTCAGTATCCCCCATTTTCACGTATGAGTCACAGATAAGTGATGTAACTGTCCCAAAGCCACGCAACTGCTTAGGGTTGGAATCCTGGCACGCGAGCACCATGGGTCATACATGGGTTAACTGTCCTATACCATCTCTCTGCATAACTAAAAATGTGAGGCAGAGGCAGAGGACAGAAGCCACCAAGCTGGACCAGCAGAAGATCAAGGCTGAGAGTAGCAATTCCAAGGGAAACTGTGAGTGTTTGGAGGGTCAAGAAGAATGTGAAGGGCTCCTAGCTAATGCAAGAAGAAAATGTCATAAGAGATCCTCCAGAAATTTACCATTTTCTCTTCAGGGTGGTTTCAAAGGCCAAAGCAAGTGAGGGAGAAGGGGAAGGGCTGGCTGAGCTGAGGTGAAGGGCCAACAATTGGGTTTCTGTCACAAAAAGAGGTCGTGTTGACTGGGCCAGAGCTTCTTAAACTGTGATGCTCACACAAATCCCCTGGGGATCTTGTTAGCCTGCAGATTCGGATTCTGTGGGGCCTGAGATTCTACATTCCTAGCAAGTTTCTAGGAGGTGCTGATGCTGCTGGTCCATGAATCACAGTTTGAGTGCTAAAGAACCAGGCAAATGGGAGCAAAGTAGATTCTAAATGGCAACTATGGCTTTGAGACAGCCCTACTAGGGGCATTCTCTCCAGGGTTCAAATGGGGCATAGCTTTAGATGAGATGGGATTTGGGGGTAGGAGGTTCTAAAATCAACCTCCCAGCCAAACCATGACATTCAGTGGCCAGAAAGCTCTATGCCTGAGGCTGTGTCTCATCAACAAAGACCTCAAACCAGCTGCCAAGGCTCTCTCTCATGGTTTCCAGGCCCGAGAATGGGGGGAGATGACCAGGAGAACTTGGAGAGTTCATGTTTGGGGGAGAATGAGGGAGTCTGAGCTGAACTTTGTGGCCATTTCAGACACACACACACACACACACACACTCAACATTTATGGAACTAACTTTATTGAGCAGTTACTAGGTAAAAGCACTATTTCTTATAGTTGTATGTACTGTCTACAAGGATACATTCAACAGTTAACAGTGGTTGTCCCTCAGTCATGAAATTTGAGGCAAAAGAGTTCTTTGGACTTTCTATTTTAGACAGTTCTGTGTAATTCTGAGTCATTACAATAAGAATACTTCACCTACTGAGGATCAGAATACACCACCTGGGCTACCCCAAATAATACGAAGCTTCTCCTGCTTCTATTCCTCTGGACAAATGCCTTGGCCTAGAATTCCCTTGCCCACCTGACAAATTCCTCCTCTGCTTTCAGGTCCAGCACCCATGCCATCTCCTCCAGGAAGCCGCCTTGGTGAAGTTCAAGGCTAAATCCAGGTTCCACAATCACAACATCCTATTCATCCCATCATGACACAGTCTTACCACAGTCTATTGCAATATTTGAGTCTTTTCTGCTATGTCTTCCACTGGATGGTGAGCAACTTGAAGGCAGAGGACTTTTTTCCGTCTTTCCTGAATGTCTAGCTCCAGCTTAGGGCTTGGTGAATAGTAACCACTTAATCCGTGTTTTTAATGAATCACTGTATAGATACACACATACTGTCACGCACTGTGGGTCTAGTTTTTAGTTGCTATCACCTGATTTTGGAATTTGCAGGCCATGCTCTGACCCAGGCCAGGGCTGCAAAATGTGGTCATGATGGTTTACCACAACCTGTGATCTGGGCCAAGTTCCTAATTAGGCGTAAGACTGCTGGAGTTACCACTTACAGGGCATTGAAATGACTTAGTTAGCAAACCCAGACTTAGGGTCTTGTATTTGATTTTCAACAGTCACATAGCTCCAGCTAGAGGTAAACTTGAAGTAGCTGTTGTCAGGCTCACAATTTGTTCAGGACCTCGCTTTGCTAGTGACCTACATTCCCCATCTGTAAGTAATTTAAATTCACCTGGCATTCTGTTTGGAGAAGGTAGCTGAGTCGTGTTAAGTCAGACTGCCCCAGCCCTCACCACTGGAGAGATCTGTCTCAGCAAATCCTCCCCGAGAGACTAGCTCTCATCCTCTTTGAGCTAAGCCATGGGGGTAGAGTGCTGGCAGGCAGCCCTGTTTTCTGGCTCTCTGCAAGAAACAAGCTGAAAAGAAAGAAAGCAAATCTGTTTGCAGAGGATGAACCTATAGCAAAAATGGTAGAGCTAAACAAGCTGGCACACAGCCATACTTATTTTGAGTGATACAAATCCTCGGGGCTCACAGCCTTAGACACATAGAAAGTAGCTTAGAAATACTTACTGAGCAGGCCTACCATTTTGCATGTCTGCGAGCCAAATCATACTTCATTATCCGCAAAATTGTTTAAGGCGGCACTGTCCAAGACAGTAGCCACTACCATCATGTTCAAATTTAAATTTAAATTCAAATTTAAATTAATAAAAGTGAAATAAAATTAAATACCCACTTCCTCTGTTGCACTAGCCATATTTCAAGTGTTCAGTAGCCACATATGGCTAGTGGCTACCATATTGGACAGCACAAACATAGAACATTTCCATCATCACAGAATGTTCTATTGTACAGCACTGGTCTAAGAGTGAGTGATATTTTGTTCTCTTTTCTCTTCACTAAATATACCCAGTGAGCCTTTTTTTTTCTGGTCATTTTCCCCAGCCTCTCAGGGGGCCTTGCCTATTAAGACCCATTCTCAGAATTGAATGGAAGGGACCAAGGAATGACTTAGCAGGCAAACCCCATTGTATGAGTTCATTGTTTTCAAGTTCTGTCATTTCCAGCAGAACATCCCCCACTGCCTTCACCACTGGCTCAAGGGGTCCCAGCAGCCCCAGCCAGCCTCACTCTTGCTATTTCCACCAGGATGTGTTTCACACAAATGAAAGCAGGATTTGTAGAGTGAAGGAAAACCATGAACTTCTGGGATGGGGTTTTAACAACCTTTCCAAATGTGAGGCATAGGCTATTCCTCTGAGTCTCAGATGGTGTGGTTTCCAGCATTTTGAAGGCAGCTTTGAATACCTCTGGATATTTTATAGGCTGAGGAAATTGAGGCCTCATTTTATAGCATATTATAAAGGATCTCCCAGAGTGGAGTAGAAAATAAGTTCAGATTTGAAGCAGATTTTCCTCGAATGGCCATTCTCTCATTTTTAAAGAAAATATGTGCACGATCACCATAGTCAGGGCACAGTCAGGAGTAAGGAGAATGAAAAGAGGAATTGATAAAGAGGAATGGCTCCTTTTAAGACGGCTTCAAATACAGTTTATATAATATATGTGTGTGTATATATAGAAAAAGTGTACTTTTTTTTGTTTGTTTCTGGGATCCCCATTAATACCAAGAAGACACTAGAGACAATGATGAATCAGACATCAGCAAGAACCCTAGAAATCTAGAAATAATGGTCAGTTTGGATGCTGCTGAGCAGACAGACCTGAGTTACTGCAGATTTAAAAGTCATTAAGATGCCTCAGTTTCCCTCAGATCCCCAGGATCCCCAAGTGATCCTCTTTTGAGAAGTCCTAGATGAAAACAATTTGGAAAAGCCACTGACCAAACTAAAAGCATGTTGTACCCCATTTCCTCCACCAACAGCCATGTTCTTTTAAAATTACTGGAGATTTCATCAGTACATCTAGAAAACAATAGTGTCTATCTGTTGTTTTTTGTGTGTTTATACCAGACTATCCTCCAATAATGGATTTACGTATAAATCATTGCAAATATAAAACATTGCAAATTTGTAAAACTCATCACTTGCTATACATGTATCAATCATTACAAATATATCAATTGCTACATGTGTGTTTTTTATACATTGTATCAAATGTATTGATTATTACAAATGTACTTTTAAATGTATTGATTGGAACAACATTTAAACACAAGAGATAAGGTTACATTTAAAAAGCAAGTAAGTCTGGACACGGCCTTTGGCACATATAGCTACAGTTATCATTAAATATAGCCCACCTCCTAGCCAAATTAACATAAAGCCTTACCAGATATATCATGATCACTTCCAACAAAAAAAAATTATGAGATATGCTAAAGGCAAGGAAAAAATACAGTCTGAAGAGACAAAACAAGCATCAGTACCAGACTTAGATGTGATTCAGATTTTGAAATTATCAGATAAGAAACTTAAAACAAATGTTATTGATATATTAAGGGCTCTGAACTTGGCCAGGCACAGTGGCTCATGCCTGTAATCCCAGTACTTTGGGAGGCTTTGGTGGGAGGATTGCTAGAGCCTAGGAGTTCCAGACCAGCTTGGACAATACAGTGAACCCTTGTCTCTACAAAAAAAATAAAAAAATTAAAAACAGCCAGATGTGGTAGCACACACCTGTGGTCCCAGTTACACAGGAGGCTGAGGTGGGAGACCACTTAAGCCCAGGAGATCAAGGCTGCCGTGAGCCATGTTCACGCCACCGCACTTCAGCCTACATGACAGAGAAAGACTCTATCTCAAACAAACAAACAAAAGGTGAAGAAACTAGGTAAAGAAAAATAAGAAGCAGCCAAGAGTGAACTACTCAACATGCATACTGTGGCCAAAATTTAGGCTCTAAGCCTTCAAGCAACCAACTCAAAGAAGGAGACATAGGCAGTTACATGATTCAGCATCCAGAAAGCATAAAGTAATTCTTAGAAGTTTTTTTTCTCCCCTAGTCCTAGCAAAGAGGATGGGGTAAAAGTGGCTAACAAGGACCTCATCAATGCCCCCGTGAAAAATAAACAAGTTTGATCCATCTGTTCCTCTAGTAAGGCCAATGCAAATATGCAACTCTGAAAGTTTTGAAAAACAATTCTTAGGCAAAGGGCTTGGAAATCAATATATCTTTGTCCAGTTAAACAGCTTTGTTTTTATTTCTTTTTCTATACAGGGTCTCACTGTGTTGCCCAGGCTGAAGTGCAGTGGCATGATCACAGCTCACAGCAGCCTCTACCTCCTAGGCTCAAGTGACCCTCCCATCTCAGCCTCTTGAGTAGCTGGAACCACAGGTGCCCACCACCAAGCCTGCTAATTTATTATTATTTTTATTTTTTGTAGAAACATGGTCTCCCTATGTTGCCCAGGCTGATCTGGAACTCCTGGGTTCAAGTGATCCTCCCACCTCCGCCTCCCAAAGTGGTGAGATTACGGGCATGAGCCACTGTGCCTGGCCTAAAGAGCTTTCTGATGGATTGTTTAGTACACGGATCAATTGTAAAGCTGTGATTCTTGGTCTAGATGGGGAAATGAGGGGGCCTATTTGAATCAACTGGAAAGCTTCTTCAAACTATGTAAGTACCACTCCCTTCCTGTCGACAGGTTTTCATGATGCTTGTCCCCAAATGTATTACCATGACTGTGTAGTGAATCCCTTACGTGTGCTAGGGTGAGGACCTCATGGAGAATGGAGGTGTTGGTGAAAGGGTAAGCATGTGCAGGCATAAGAGCCACCTAATTCCAAATTCATCTGTCTAGACTCCATCCTAAACCTCAGAATCAATGACCCTTGGATGAAGTCATAACATACATAATCTTACCTGCCTTATCAGTTGGTTCTGATGCAAAACACCTTTGAGAAGTGCTAACCTAGAGCAATGAATGGACCATATACTATTTGGCCAAGCTTCTCTAAATACTTTTCTCAATAAAATGTTTCAAATAGAAGAAATTCCAAATTATACTCCCTAGTGAGCATACCTGGAGCGCCACTCTGTCCTTCCAGTTAATCAGTCCTGTGATGCATTTAACAGCTAGCTTGCCCCAACATGGCAGATGTGGCCGCTGATTTAACTAGGGGAAACTAACAAAAAGGCATTCCTAACAGACAGCAGCCTGTCTCTTCTGCCTGCCCATGTGTTTCTGGACACAGCTAAAATATTCTGTTGGTCAGAATCCAGATTCCATCTGTTTTTTTAGGTCCTTGACCTTTTGAGGCACCCTGTGTTTTGAGAAGCTGCTTTTATACATCTAAGCCCTGCTCAAAATACCTTTGAGATAATGTGAAGTTGTATATCTGGTGCCCAAAAGAAATTGGACACATAAAAGTCTCAGTGCTTACTGAAGTGATTTAAATTAAACTCATATATAATAACAATATATAAATAATAATGATGGAATGATACTCACTCTTATTTGATAATATATATGGGAGACTACCCATCTGGCCCAGGTAATTTGTCATGGCTCAAGATTCCTGAACTCACCCAAATTAATGCATTTTCATTTTTTAAATATAAAAGAAGGATGAGAAGAAAAGAAAAGAAAGGTAGCACAACGTACAACCCTTAGGTAGCTGTGGAGGGAACAAAACAACATTGGCTTGGGTTGCTCCTGACAGATGCATGAAAATGCTCCCAAAATTTTTCTACTTTACAGTCTGACCCAGCCTCTGAGTGTCCCAGAGATACTTTCATTAGAGCTCTTCTTCTCTTATTGCTACCTAGTTATTAAAACGTTATTCCCAAGCCAGGCAGTGGCATGTGTCTGTAGTCCCAGCTACTAAGGAGGCTGAGGATCCCTTGAGGCTAGGAGTTCAAGGCCAGCCTGGGGAACATGTGGGATCTTGTCTCTAAAAAAGGGGGGAAAAAAGGAATAAAAAAGAAAACATTATTCCTGGAAATGGTAGTGGGACGTAACAGGGAGATAAGGGCTTAAGGGGAAGCAGCTGATGGCGGGTCTGACTGAGGGGAATATAATCAGGAACTGGTTTCTCTCCACCAAAGATGAGCAGCACCCAACTTGTAATGGCTTGTGGGAAACGCAAAGATGCCTGTGGGGGCAACACTCAGTTACCGCCAGTATAAATAACCCTGACTTTCATTGCAAAACAGTTTTCACTTAAGAAAGATATACTTTTATTTTATTTGACTTTCTGTCTGAGCTGCATAGCTCAGGAATTACTTGGGATTAGGGTGGTATATTTTTTTCTTCCTCTAAGGGCTTATAAGGAAATCTAAGGGCCTACATCTTTTGCTGGGAGGTTATCTCTGTTAATATTTGGGATAGCTAAGGCCTGTTGGCAGAGGAGGTGGGAAGAGATGTGTTTCATTTTTCCTTTCAAGAGGCAGGCCCAGGATTCTGGTGCTACTTACAATAAAAATTCCTTTGACGAAAGATGGGTGGAAGGACATTCCATTCCATTCAATTTCCTATTCCTATTTCAAAGAAAATAACCCGCTTTGCAGGGAAAGGGAGAGCATATATAGTGATATGGTTCATGAGAAGTCATTTGAAATTCCTATATTTACTATCTTAAAGACTGCTGGAAGAAGTAACCATAAAAGAGTCGTAAACATATTGACCTGCATGTATTTCACTTCATTTCATACTTTTGAAAATATCAAGAAAGATCTATATTCTGGCTCTCATTTATAGTCCGCAACAGAACTGTGACTTCTCGGGGCTGGGCATAGTGGCTCATGCCTGTAATCCCAGCACTTTGGGAGTCTGAGGCAGGTGGATTGCTTGAGGCCAGGAGTTCGAAACCAGCCTGGGAAAATGTCTGGGTGAAACCCTGTCTCTATTAAAAATACAAAAAAAAATTACCCAGGTTTGGTGGCATGTGCCTATAATACCAGCTACTCAGGAGGCTGAGGCTTAAGAATCGACTGAACCTAGGAGGCAGTAGTTGCAGTGGGCCAAGATCATGCCATTGTGCCACTGCACTCCAGCCTGGGCAACAGAGCAAGACTCTGTCTCAAAACTAAATAAATAAATAAATAAACAAACAAATAAAGGAACTGTGACTTCTGCACCAACTGCAACCAATATCCTTAGAAGGATTTAACTTTGTACTTCAAGATTAGAATTTTAATTTTTAAAAACTATTTTCATTGTAGAATAACACAGAGATACAGGAAATCTATCATAATGCAAATACACGCCTTGATGACATATTCTAAGTTAAGCACCCTTGTAACCATCCCCAGGTCAAGAAAGAATTTTGCTAGCCATTCCAGAAGCCCCTTTCATCTGCACAATTCCAATCCCAGGACCATCTCTCCCTCTCCTCATAGGTAACCAACATTCATGCATTCTGGCTTTCCAAGTAATCACTTCTTTGCATATTTAAAGAGTTGTATTACCCAAATATATGTCCTACTAGATAGATGGATGGATAGACAGACAGACAGACAGACAGAATCGACAGATCGATAGATAGGCAGATAGTCTTTCTCATACTTTTAAATTTGATATGTCTTTTAAGCCTCTTTCAATCTATAGATTTCCTGCTCATTCTTTTCTTTTCCTTACAATTTATCTGATGAAAACCCTAGACTATTTGAACAGAAGAGTTTTACAGAAAACTTGAAAATCACAAAAGCCTGGATGAGAGCAGTGGTACCCAGGATAAAAGAGAGGGAGCAGATGAAAAATACACAGAGGGAGGATAATATGCAAGACTTTGACACTTTGGATGATGAGGTCACTGAGGGTCTGTGTCTCTCACGTGGAAGACAGGATTACAGCAGGAAATCTCCAGATTGGTGGTCATGGGCGACATCTAGCCAAGTTTACAACCAACTTTATTTCCATTATCACTTCTCTAGCCCAGTAGAGGAAAATAATGAGATCAGTGTTTGTGGCCATATGATATAAAAATTGGGAGAAACATGTATACCTGTCTGTTTATCTGAGTTACTATAGTCTGAGTTGCTGAAAATAACTAAAGTATACCAAATAGGAATTTCTCCTCAAAAACTGGAAGATTAGGGGATCTTTAAGTAAATGCTATAAAGGGAAGTTTATATAACAATCAAATCTACTTAACAACTCCGGTTCAACTGCTTGCTGAAAATACCTCTCATCTTCTTTTACTCAAATACCGTTAAACATCATGAGGTACCAAGAATAGTAGGGCAGCTAGTTAGCTTCCATATTTACTGGATCATGTAATAAAGTACATTCAATATCTCTGTTTATAATACTATCTATTCTTTCACTTTCACCAACTGTGTTCACTCAACTAATGACTGAGTAAAGAGAGAACAGGGGTGTTATATTTTCAAGTGAACTGTTAGGCTAACTTTCCTAGCTCTCCCTTGGCTTCAGATGCCAAGATCCTTCAGTCCCACGTACTCCCTGAGCCAATTCTGACGTGGGAGTGGGGAGGGCATGCTTTGGAAGCCCAATTCCAAACAAAAGAAAGGTAAACAATTAGCTTTGCTTAAAAAAAAAAAAAAAAAAAGCCATCAAAAAGGGGGCTAAGGACATGAATAGACAATTCTCAAAAGAAGATATACAAATGGCCAACAAACACGAAAAAATGCTCATCATCACTAGTGATCAGGGAAATGCAAATCAAAACCACATGCAATACTACCTTACTCCCGCAAGAATGGCCATTATAAAAAAAATTTAAAAAAAAGATGTTGGCATGGATGCGGTGAAAACAAAACACTTCTACACTGCTGGTGGGAGTGTAAACTAATAAAACCACTACGGAAAACAGTGTGGAGATTCCTTAAAGAACTAAAAGTAGAACTACCATTTGATCCAGCAATCCCACTACTGGGAGTCTGCCCAGAGAAAAATAAATCATTATATGAAAAAGACAGTTGCACACACATGTTTATAGCAGCACAATTTGCAACTGCAAAAATGTGGAACCAGTCCAAATGCCCATCAATCAACAAGTGGATAAAGAAACTGTGGTATGTATATGATGGAATACTACTCAGCCATAAAAAGGAGTGAATTAATGGTATTCACAGCAACCTGGATGGGATTGGAGACTATTATTCTAAGTGAAGTAACTCAGGAATGGAAAACCAAACATCATATGTTTTCACTCATAAGTGGGAGTTAAGCTGTGAGTACACAAAGGCATAAGAATGACACAATGGACTTTGGGGACTCTGGGGGAAAAAGAGGGTGAAGGATAAAAGACTACAAATTAGGTTCAGTGTATACTGCTTGGGTGATGGGTGCACCAGAATCTCACAAATCACCACTAAAGAACTTACTCATGTAACCAAACCACACACACACACACACACACACACACACACACAATTAGCCTTGCTGTCCACATCATGGTTTTTCTTCTTCTTTCTTTTTTTCTGCCTATGGGAAGTGGGAGCCCCAAATGTCCTGAATGGCTATCAGTCTATGGACTTCCTTAGACCTAGCCATGATTGTCCAGTTCCTACCACATGGCTGCAATCTCTATGTCCTCTTCAGCTTTCCAGATTTAGTGTAAGCTTGTCCCCCTTCTCCTGGAAACTGGACCCCATCCCTGAATGCTCTGCTGCTGGTGAGAGCCCCACTCTACCCTGAAAATCCAAGAAAACTGTAATGCTCCTCTTTTTCTGATTTGCCCATCCCACAGCCTGGCAACAACGAATCATGCCCAAAACTCTTTACAGCAAATTTAGGCTTTTCTTCATTGCCTCCCCACTTTCCCCCATATGGATGCTTTAATCAAGTCCTATTCACCAGGCTACTCTAAACACTGTAACTTGGACTATTGGCTTTCTCTCCAGAGTAGAATAGGCCCAATTTTCACCCACTGGCCCGTGTTACTGAAATCTCCATATGTCCATGGCTGGTTATGACATGCCTTAAACTGGAGGCCTCTTGATGGCATAAAAAAGACATACCTCAGTCCAGTTTTCTCGGTACCTAGCAAAGAACTGGTACAAAGTTAGTGCTCCAACAGGGTTTATGAAAGAGAATTTAAATCAGATGCCATATAGTAAAACATAAAATGCTATGTATAGACACTATTATTATGAGTCAGTATTATGCCAAACTCATTTCATCCAGCCAAGTATAATCATGTAGTTAGCCAAAACACTCCTCACCAAACCCGTACATAACTGGCTTTTAAAAATATTCTGCTTTTTCATTTTTAAAGAGAGGCAGGTAATAATAAAATAGATCATTTATAACTGCCAACTTGTAATCATCTGGGGAGCTTTTAAAAAGTCCTGATACATCAATTTCACCCCTATCCCCACCCCTGGCCAAAATTCTGATTTCATTGGTCTGAAACGAGCCCTGGGCATCAGAATGTTTAAAAACTCCCAAGGGGATTAAAATCTGTGGCCAGGGGTTAGAACTGCTGCTCTAGGGGCAGCTTCCCAAACTTAAATGTGAAAAGGAAAAAAAAAAAAATCACCTGGGGCTTTGTTAAAGTGCAAATTCTGATTCTATAAATCTCAGTTGGGGCCCAATTCAGCACTGTCTACCAGAATTAAAATTGCCTGTGTGCTCTGACCCAGAAATTCCCCAACTAGCTATTTCTCTCATGGACATACTCACATATGCATAATGTCAAATGTATGTAAAATTCATTACAGTGGAGTTTATGCAGCAACCTAAATGTCTGTCAGTAAAGGACTGTTTACGTAAATGATGGTGCACTCATAAAACACCACGGAAGACTTTATAGCCTTAAAATAGAATTGAGAATAATCTATACACTACAATGTTAAAAGAAAATAAGAGTAGAAGCAAGGTAAATATTTACAAACATATTTCCATAAATACACAGACTAAGGAAAGGTCTGGGGAAAAAAAAAAAGGTAACAGTGGTTATCTCCAGGGAGAAAAATTGAGGGACTGGTGTCACATAGAAAACTAAATATAATAATCCAGATTTAGTAGGTAAAAGTGATTAGTATTATTGTAAGGGGGTGCAAGGGACTATTGCTCTAGGCAGGATACTCCAACCATAAGATCTGCAAGCTTCTCAAGATTTAGGCAAAAACGACTTTTTTTTTTTATAGGAAGGAGTAAATCAAGCCAGAAATGAGCAGGGATGGGGCAGTGGGATGAACAAGAGTGGCATTGTGGGACAGTAGATCAGAGAAGGTTTTACCCCCAGGCCAGCTTGTTCTCTGGAGTGGCTGCTGCTGGTTTAGACTGTGGCTGGGCCAGAATGTCAGAGCCTTGGGGAAGAATCATTTTGTCCTGATTGATCAGCAGGGACAAAAGAGCTCAGCTAGTCATTTTTAAGGAAAAGAATAGGAATTTGGAGAGTCTGTATCTGGCTTTTTACTAGGTAAACAAGGGGGGGTTATCTAAATCATCATATGAGGAAAGGTGGTTCTTCGCAATAGTCGTTTCCTGCAACACAAAAAAAGTGGGTAAAGGGGTTTCTGAGCCTTCTGCTGTTTTCCAGGTGTGTAGGGCTCAGGTAAGGCTCCATATTGTCACTGGAGAGAGAAGGAGCAGTGCTTTCCATGGCATGTCCTTTTGTACTTTAAAAATTTTTTCTACCAGGCTGGGTGCAGTGGCTCATGCCTGTAATCCCAGCACTTTGGGAGGCCGAGGGGGGCGTGAGTCATCTGAGGTCGGGAGTTCGAGACCAGCCTGACCAATATGGTGAAACCCCGTCTCTACTAAAATTACAAAAGTTAGCCAGGCGTGGTGGCATGCTCTTGTAGTCCCAGTTACTTGGAAGGCTGAGGCAGGAGAATCGCTTGAAGCTGGGAGGCGGAGGTTGCAGTGAGCCGAGATCACGCCACTGCACTCTAGCCTGGGTGACAGACAGAGACTCCGTCTAAAAAAAAAAAAAAAAGAAAGAAAGAAAAAGAAAAAAGAAAAAATCTACCAAACATAAATTTAAATTTTAAACAAATACTACATTTTAAATGAACAAACAGTTTAAGACCACAAATTCTGGAAACCTCTTTTCTTGCTACAGTTTAAAATTCTTCCAAAATGGTTTTGCATATAGAAAGAAGACTCAGGCAGTGTTCATTGAAATTTTGGGGAAAGCGTTGAGAGCCAAGAAACATTTCCAGTGCTTCGATAACTTGGTTCTGAGTTTCACTCCTACAGATAGATGTCAGGGGGACTATGTGGGTAAAGCCAGCATTGAAGAAAGAACCCCTATCTCTCCCTGGGTTTAATTTCACAGCCGGGCATTGAAGTCCATTCCCACAAATGTGCCGAGTTTTTAAATCTTCACTTCTCATACAAACTAGAAGAACAAACCATGAAATAAGAGACAAACTCTGGCCCAAATACATGCAAATAAAACATTCCTATTCCTCTGCTCAAAGGGATTTTGCTGAAGCACTGCAGTTCTGTCACATGGAGCCCTTGAAAGGGCACAGGAGATTAGCAGAGTTGGGGAATTTTCTCTCACCACTGGGGCCTGTTATTGTTCCCATTTATATTTTCGGCTTCAGTTGGCAGCCTCCTTTTACTATTCCTTCATCGCTTACGCCTGCTCCATCATATTTTGGCCCTGGCTTTTTGCCCCACAGGTGCTTAGGTAATGTTTACACACCCAAAGATGCAGGCCTTATCAGAACTCATGTTGCACAGAGTGTTAACTTGATCTGCCTCTTCTGAGCGCCTGAAACTTGATTTCAATTGCCAAAATTCACCAGTTCAATTATTTTTTAACCACAATTGAAAGAGTTACATTACCAACAATATTGTATGAAAACAGAAAAGTTACTTAGAATAATTAAATCCACCCTTGGGAAAATGAACTATACACAGCTTTATAAATAGTTAAGCAAAAATATTAAGACAGGACTAGAGATGGGTTAGTTGTGACAATTCCCAAACAGACCTCAGGTGGAAAGGGTGATTTGTAAACATGAGGGCCATTAAAATGTACCTTGCAAATGTCTAACTGCAAGGAGCTGAAGTGACTGACCGCCCCAGCTGCTGCCTCTGAAATTCATCACAGCATTTGTGCCAAGGCCACCCCTCACGTGCCCTGCCCTTGCTGATGACTGAGTGTGGTGGGTACTAAGCCAGCCCATTACTGGGATACACAACTTTCCTCTAATGGAAGATTCTGATTTCAAGACTTCCAGGCAGCTCTGCCAAACCTTCCTTTTGTCTGCTTAGCAGTCGGATTCTTTCACCAACCTTCTCTTCTTCACTCGGGGTCAGACTTGCATTGAAGTCTGATGGCAATGTAGCTTCCCCAGTTCTGTCCCCAGTTTCTCCTTTTGTGGTTCCATACAAATTTTAAGATGGTTTTTTCTATTTTTGTGAAAAATGCCATTGGTATTTTGATAGGGATTGCATTGAATCTGTAGATTGCTTTTGGTAGTATTGTCATTTTAACAATATTAATTCTTCTAATTAGTGAGCATGGTATATCTTTCCATTTGTTTGTATCCTCTTCAATTTCTCTCATTGATGTTTTGTGGTTTTTCTTGTAGAGATCTTTCCCCTCCTTGGGTACATTTATTTCTAGGTATTTAAAAAAATTGTTTTGGTAGCTGTTGTAAATGAGATTGCCTTCTTGATTTCTTTTTCAGCTAATTCACTGTGTATAAAAAATGCTACCAACTTTTGTATGTTAATTTTCTATCTTATAACTTAACTGAATTTATCAGTTCTAAGAGCTTTTGGTAGGGTCTTTAGGTTTTCTATATATAAGATCATGTCATCTGCAAACAGGGACAATTTGACTTTCTCCTTTCCAATTTGGATGTCTTTTATTTTTTCCTCTTGCCTAACTGCTCTAGGTAGGCCATCTCTCCTTTTACACAACCTGGAAATGCTGGCCACCATCCCCTGTTAACTTAGGCATGTCTTTTGTTTCTCTCTAGACTGCATAATTTGGGGACATTCTGGGTTTTGCCTTTGTAAGTTGCAGTAAAGTCACTGAAGAGGGTTTAATTTGCAGGATATTTGAAGTAGCAATGTATAGATTTAAAATAACACAAAAAAGTTCCCCCAGCACAGAAGTCAGTTACTCAATAATTCAGTGTCTCCCACTCAAATATACCTACTGTCTGTTTTGCTACTTAACCACTTTATGCTCACGAGTGTGGGCTACACAAATACAGGTCATATCTCACTTCAGTTCATCGCAAATTATTTTGTTGAAATACTGCTACATCAAATATTGAATTATATTAGTGGAAAATAGTTCAAATTCAAGACCCGTGTTTACTTTTGAAAATGAATCATCTCTATGTAGGAAACTGGTATCAATATTGTCTCTATGAAGGGATATTGAGTGACTAGGGGATAGGGGCAAAAGTGAGGCTGACTTTTCACTTATGCAACTTGGAAACTTTTGAATTTTGTACTGAGGATTTCTCTTCTCAAGTTTTTAGACAACAAAATGGATTAGCTCATGACAAGCAATCAAATAATGAAAATGTAATTCTTCTTGCATTATTTAGATGTCTGGCTTTACCTAGTTGATTTCATTCTATGCTTGACCTGCTGGAATCAAAGCTGGATGGTGACAATCCTGATCAGCTCTGCCCCTGACTCGACTTACCAACCACCATTTCTCTCCCTTAATGCCTTTCTTTTTGTGATAATGTAGAATTGAATTCTCACTTTCTGCCTCCACTCATTTGTTTCTGGGAAAAGGAATTAATTTAATTACTTTTATCCCCAGTGACTGTTAGCTTTCAGTTAGACAGAAAAGTCTTTAGAAAGTCCACATATATGTATAGGCACAAAAGTACCCAAAGAGAAACGAATTACTTGTAACATTACAATGCTCTTCCCATTTAAAAAGTAAACTATTCCTAGATGTCTTTAAAAGCTGATGGCTTCTTAAGAAGAGAAAAAAGAGAGAGGTACATTTCTAAACCAACATATGGAAAATATTATAGACCAAAGGGTGAAAAAGTCCTGAATTACATCCAGGATATCACCCTGGTTATAATTATAAACACTTAGGAAATAAGAGACTAAATTACCTATGTATAAATGCAGCAATATGAAGCTCTCAGATTTTGGACAGAAGTGAGCAAATATATTTTTTTCATTCCAAAGCCAGTAATTTATATTTAGCATATTTTCAAGCTGAAACTAACATTCTCATCACATTTATTCATGAAAATGACAAACAATCAATTTCCTGGTGAATGAGAAGACTTCCTAGCATTCAATGAAAACTAAAGTACAAAAGAGGGAAAATGTCACTCAGCAAAGCATGTATGTTGCTTTTCTCTTTTCTTTATAAACTGACAACCAAAGTGGCATGAAAAATGAGTGTCTCCGGTTGCCTAAGTTCGACTTCATCTCTAGGGCTCCTAACGGTAGGTCCACAGGTATGGCAAATGTAAGGGCCACTGAGCCACAGCATCTAACTTTCCACACTGTGGCAGAGCAAGCCCTGTGGGGACAGAATGGAGACAGTCTAGAGTAATAATTCTAGACTTTGGAACTAGCACATAGGAGGCAGTGCCTGTGAAGTTGCCAGTTCATAGTAGTGTGATGGAACTGCTGCTGCCAGAACCTAGGCTTAGCAGAGAGTAAAAATCAGCAGCTTTCTGGGAGTTACAAACTGAATTTACAACTGGCCCTGGTAAAATGAGTCACCTTTCCCAAACTACAGTTCCTCATCTTTATTATCAGTGCTGCTTTTGCATTTCTCAGAGCGTCTACAGTTCTGTTTCTCTCACAATTCTCCATTCTCTTTCACAATTCTCAGTCCCTCACGCAATTCCTTGTCTCTCCCACAACTCCTTGCCTCTCCAACAATTTCCTATCTCTCCCACAATTCTCTTTTCTCTTACAGTTCTACAATAGTCCTTCCTTATCCATGGTTTTGCTTTCCAAGGTTTAGTTACATGCAGTTAACCACAGTCCAAAAATATTAAATGGAAAAGTCCAGAAATAAACAATTTGCAGGTTTTAAGATATGTACTGTTCTGAGTAGCATGATAAAATCTCATACCTTAGGAGCCATACCTTAGGAGCTGGGATTACAGGCACATGCCACCACACCCAGATAATTTTTTTTTTTTAGTAGTGACGGGGTTTCACCATGTTGGCCAGGCTAGTCTCTAACTCCTGAGTTAAGGTGATCCACCCGCCTTGGCCTCCCAAAGTGCTGTGATTAAGGCATGCACCACCACACCCGGCCAAGGAATAATATCTCTTGACACATAAAAATTGCATTAAGTTGAAATTTCAAGGTCCCATAAATAAAGTTTTATTGGAACACAGCCATGCTCATTCATTTAAGTATTATCTGTGACTGCTTTTGTACTATAACAGCAGAGTTGAGTAATTGTGACAGACCACATGACCTGTAAAGCTTAAAATATCTACTATCTGGTCCTTTACAGAACAAGTTTGACAACTCCTACTTCATTTCACTCACTCTTTTTTCTCTTTTAACACCTGTGGCCAGAGCCCTGAGATGTCTCCCTCTCAGAAGATACAAAAAGTATGTTTCCCTGGGAGGTTAAATTGTGTAGGTCTGCATTAGTATAGGTCTTAAGCAGAAAGAGTTCTTGAGGATTATGTATAGCCTAGGCCAGAGTAGGAGCTAACCCTAGCCAGCGGTAAAAAGATAAAGTAGGTATTTGTCTCAGATGCTTTGAGTACCCCATTTCTCTCCAGGGAATTACCAGAGTGAGGGGTAGGGGTGGGGGCAGGCAGTCATGGAAGATACAGGTTTGGACATTTAGAGATCTTGTTGTCTGTTCAGGCACAACAAGTAGCCTAGCTGAGCCCAGAAGTGATAAACAGAAGCTCTCTGGAATAATCTACATCTTCAGAGGGCTGGGGCTGCCCAGAATTCTCCTTCAGCATTGTGGCATTGGGCAATATGTGTTCTGGAATATGTGGCAGGCATGGTGAGACTACAGGATGCTGCGGTTAGCCTATTGGGAGATATGTACATATGTTTCTATAGCTCAGATATCTCCAGATTCTTCAGCTTTCAGGGACAACTCCTTCCTTTCCAAGTCACCAAAGAGCAAGCCCCCGATCCCCTTGAGTGACAAGGAGTCTTACCAAATCCCCTTCCCAGTGAATTAGAATTATGGAGGTTGTGAAGGAGATTTGCCTGTTCCCCTAGTCTGTCCCAGTTGTTGCTTGTCTCTTCACTTGACAAGCACAGCTTCAGGTTCTCTGCTCAGCTGTCACTTCTTGCCTTCTGACTTTCCCATCCTCCATGAAGCTGCTGCCCTTCTCACACCTCTGTTCCCACCATAGATAAGGCTTTGGCCCCATCCCATTCTGTAGCAGATGTTGACAGTGCTTCATCCACGTGCCCTTGGCGCCCATTGCATTTCAGAGCACAGTACCTCCCAGTGTGCATTCACTCTCAATAGCTAGCAACACACCAATGCCCATTTGTAGGTGGAACAGCCTCCAGCTGCCTGACCCCACTTCACCTACACATGGGAATTTATGTATTTGCCAAGAACAGCTATCAACTCAAGACTAATGAGTAAGGAGGTATAAATACCCCAGCTCCCTTGCACCCTGACTGAGACAACTCTGAGTCACAACCTTTGCTATCTCCTGAGCTCTCCTGTAGGACTGGGCCACAGAACTCTCTGTAGTACTTTGCCCAACATTACATATTTGCCTGTGCACCTTCCTTTCCTGGTCCTTCCCACCTCTCTTCTGACTTTCCCTGGTAACACCTCCCAATAAATTTCTTTTCTTAGGGGCTACTTTTGGGGACACAACCTTAGTTATACCCTCCTAAAGTACAACTGCCTTTGGAATCAGGCAAGACAAGACAAGACAAGGGGTAGTTGGGAAGATGTTCAAGAATACAAAATTTCAGTTAGACAGGAGGAATAAGTTCAAGAGATCTATTGTACAACATGGCAATTATAGTTAATAACAATGTATTATATACTTGAAAATTACTAAGAGTAGATTTTAAGTGTTCTCACCACAAAAATGATAAGTATGTGAGGTGATGGATGTGTTAATTAGCTTTATTTAGTCATTCCACAATGTATGAATATTTCCAAACCTCATGTTGTATACCATAAATATATATTACTTTAACTTGTCAGGTAAATAAATAAATGAATAATTAAAATAATTTTTAAAGATAAGCGAAGGAATGGAAGAGCTGTTTGGATATTAAGTAGAAATGGTCCTCACTGAAACATTTGTTCTCTCCCATTTTTCTTGAAAATTACTGCCAAGAAGTTTTGGTAGATTTTATCTCTCATTCTACTACGTTAGGGAACAAGCTGGATACAAAGAAATATTTCTCCTCTATAAGAAAAAGAGCAGTTCAGATTCACTAATAAATTACAACTGCCCTCAGCCTGAGTGTTGGGGAGATAACAGAGCCCATGGTGAGGGTGGAGACAGGGCAAACGTGTCCAGTCTAGGGACACAGGCTCTATTATTCAGCCCCCATCAAATGCCACCATGCAGAGTTCAGGTTTCACGTTGCCATATTTTCTGATTTTGAAAGAGAAGCCAGAGGACCAGGTTTGGAGGGAAATTTTACCAATTTTCTAACATTGTTTTAAACATGTGTTTTGAGCACTGTGATAGCCAAATAAGCCACAGGCGCAAGCTACACTGGGCTGTTCACCATGATATTGAACAAAGCTCTGCTCAGTATTTAACAAAGCTTGACTGAAAGCTTGGACATCACTGAAGGAAATGATAAAACAGAAAGTGAAAAATTTAAATTGATGACTAGATGGGGCTGCTTCTGAAGTCTATGATATCTTCCTCAGGCTGGTCTTCTTCTTTTGTCTCAGTCTGCCACAATGGTAGAGGAATTAGCTTGCCACTGCAATGGCCTATGGCCATCCTCCATGCAGGGGCTAGGCTCTCCAACCTCAGGAGCCCTTGGAAGGGATCCTCATTCCCAATCAGCTGTAGGCTTCCCCGTCAACATAGCTGTGTTCTTCAGGGAGGCCACTTGGCTCCTGTAAAGACAGCCATGTAGGCACAGCACAGAACAGACTAGCTCCCCCAAGAACCAAACTTCTTCCTTTTAAAAGGAAATGCAAATAACCTATGTTTACCAGAGTAATAGACTTGGAATACATTTTCTTTCCTCTTAAATACATAGGCATTAATGTCATTATTTTAAAGGCCTTATCTGCTAGAAGATAATACAGAAGTATCTACTGGTGAAAGTATATAAATGCATTAGATTTGCTTTAAATTCTCCAGCAAAATAGAAGGGGAGTGTTAATGGCAGAATGACAGTCATAGTTGAAGCTGGCTAATGGGTTCATGAGGCCTCATTATACTGCTCTACGTTTGCAAATGTTTGAAACTTTCCAAAATAGAAATTAAAAATATAATACTGGTCCTGCTTTGAGCTATCAAGTTTTCAGAAACAGAGCAGTCCTCTCTCAAAGCTCCCTATCAAATGTTCCTTATATAATACTTTCTATTCACTATGCCACAGTCCAAGTACAGGCAGATTGGGGACCTGGTGCCAGCTACTCCAGGGCTTATACAAGAGAGAGTTTTCTGGGTTTTTTTCAAGACTCCTTAAAAAATAGCCCAGGTTCTTCAAACCTAGGGCATCTCTGACACAAGGGCTGCATGCTTTGAATTATACCATCGAGATCAGTCCAAGGAGATCTTTTTACAAAAGGTTTATATCTCTAAAGGACCTCCAGACACTCGCTGGGAATCCTGGAAATTCCTTGGCACTGCAGCAGGGATTCCAGCTCTGCCTGCCATATTTAGAGCACTAGCATTGAGATCCCCAGAGGAGGGGTTGTCCTCTTTAAACACCATTGCACCTGCTCACAGATGGTTTCTGTCCTTTGGAGATGAGAGGAAGAAGGTACAGAGGGAAATGCGGAGGTAAGCCATGGAACTGTAATCTATTTGGATTTTAAAAAGTAACTCTATAAAGAGGAAATTAATAATACAAGTTACACTCGATGACAAATTGGTGGTAGGAATGTCTTCCCTCCTGACCATAAACATATTTCTCTCTATAATAACCTGAAAACTAACATAATTTGTATTCATCAGGCTGACAGGGTTTGATCCTGATTTCCTTGCTTACCAGCAAAGTGACTTGGGCAAGTTTCTGGATCTCTCTAGACTTCCGTTTCCTGATGCGGGAATGGGGATGATAATAGTTCCCATGTCATAGGCTGATATGATGATTAAATGCAAAAGTGTGTGCCAAGGGCTTGAGTGAGGAAAGTCACTTGAACTTCCAGAGGACAGGATGTACACATCTCTAGATAAAAGTGATTTTGCATTGCTACAGCTTGAAGAGTTGTAAAATAGTTCAAAGATAATGAAAGGCTAGAATCAGAAAACCAGGAAGAGTACAATCTAAACAATGCATTCCTTTTCATTGAAACACAAATGTTTCCCTACATCACCATATGATAAACATTTTTTGACTGAATTTTCTCACCAGCATGTTTGTGAGTGTTGCAGATCTTACATAGCTTCAGAATAAAGCCTTAATAGGGTTTATTATAGAAAACAACAGGCAAAACAGGACATGTCTTTTTAGTAAGCTTTTTTAATGTTAGAAAGTGTTAGCAAAATTCTTACAATAAACACTGACTTTAGATGGGTGTGGTGGCTCATGCCTATAATCCAAACACTTTGGAAGGCTGAGGCAGGAGGATTGTTCAAGTCCAGGAGTTTGAGACCAGCCTGGGCAACATAGCGAAACCTCAACTCTACAAAAAAAATGCAAAAATTAGCCAAGTGTAGTGGTGTGTACCTGTAGTTCCAGCTACTTGGGAGGTTGAGGTGAGAGGATTGCTTGAGCTCAGGAGTTCAAGGTTGCAGTGAATCATGATTGCAACACTGCACTCTAGTGTGGGTGACAGAGTAGACCTCATTTTATAATTCATCATTTCTCATGCCCATAACCTTACTAATAAGAATGGAAACCAGAGTTCTCAGTTTTAGAAGAAATTTGAGTTGGACAGAAAGGGAAAGGCACCAGAAGGGAATCATGGCATAATACCATGGATGGCAGGCTTTGACCCACCTCTTTTAAAAGTGGTGCCTGTAGGCCGGGCGCGGTGGCTCAAGCCTGTAATCCCAGCACTTTGGGAGGCCGAGGCGGGCGGATCACAAGGTCAGGAGATCGAGACCATCCTGGCTAACACAGTGAAACCCCGTCTCTACTAAAAAATACAAAAAACTAGCCGGGCGAGGTGGCAGGCACCTGTAGTCCCAGCTACTCGGGAGGCTGAGGCAGGAGAATGGCATGAACCCGGGAGGCGGAGCTTGCAGTGAGCTGAGATCTGGCCAGTGCACTCCAGCTTGGGTGACAGAGCGAGACTCCGTCTCAAAAAAAAAAAAAAAAAAAAAAAAAAAAAAAAAGTGGTGCCTGTGATCTATGTTTACCTACACTCAAATGAGAATACAAACTTTCTAAATGTGTTATATCCTAAAATTATTCTCATTGATCCTCTGAGATAAGTGAAGAAATACATCAAATGATTCACCTTTACCAACAATTAGTAGCAGTTTTAGATAAATCACTTGGTTTGTGAGTCCTAGAAGTCCAGCTATATTTGATCTCATAAATCCATGCCTGGGACCCTCATTACAGGAAAATGGATCATGCAAAATTCAGGGTGATGAGATCAGACCTGGGCTACACTTCAGTAGTATTGTTGACATCTAGAGGTGACACCCATGGCAGATTTGGGTGAGGTCTTTAGTTCAATTCATTAAGAATGATAGGGAACAGGAGATTCTTAACTTAGCTCTTCCAAACTGGAAGTAAAATTTAACAATACAGAACAACTACTGTAAAGACATTATTTTCCCCTCATTTAAGGAGTAGTATATCCTATGCTGCTTTATCACCAAAATTCACACTTGTATTATTTTTTCACATTTCCTGATGTTGAATGATCCCTTGAGCATTTAGGACTTAGTAATCTCAGGGGACCTCAAAAGTTCCTGGAAATACTGAATTAAAAGATAAAATAAAATAGAAACTTTATTTCTCAACATAAACTCCATCAAGTTCAAGATGCTTTTGTAATTGATGATACCAGCAATTTAGTTCATCCCTAAAGAATTGAGGGTCTTGGGAATTTAACCATATCAATGGAGTCTTTTTATATGATTCATTGAGGAAAAATGGGCACCCTTTAAAGATTGTTTAAAATTGGGGAACAAAAATAAGTCAGAAGGAGCCAAGTCAGGACTGTAAGGGGAACAGCTAATGATTTCCCATCAAAACTCTCACAAAATTGCCCTTGTTTAATGAAAATAATGAGCAGGAGAACTGTTGTGGTGGAGAAGGACTCTCTGGTAAAGTTTCCCCAGGCATTTTTCTGCTAAAGCTTTG
>NW_016802942.1:498215-509864 GCF_001698545.2 Rhinopithecus bieti | reverse complement strand
TTTCCATGAACTAATATGAGATCCCTCATATTAGGTTTTGGGCAGCTGTTTTGCATGAGCTCCAGTGTCACATTTGCAAAATGCACATGTAATTAATACCCCTACCCATTTATCCAAAAGAATCCAAGTGAATGTTTTACTATTTAAAAAGTCTTTGTAAAAATGTTTCTTTGAAAAATACTTTAGAAGGCAGATGTGGTTTAAATGAATAATGTGTAAAACCAAACATGGTCCAGCAACTTTATTAAAACTTTCAATCCTTTTCCTGTTATTATCAAGTCAAATTAAGAAAAAGATCTATATATGTAACAAAATGTACAGCTTATTTTAAAAAATCTCTCTACAATTAAAGGTATCAATCATATTACTTATATATTTATGTATATATGTAACAAAATGTTCAGCTTATTTTTAAAAATCTGTCTACAAATTAAGGTATCAATTATATTACTTATATATTTGTGTACCTGTTTATTGTCTATCTTTCATCATTATGAGGAAGCTCTCTTCCTTTCACTTCACAACTTTCACTTGTCCCCTTCTCTGTCCCACAGTGACCAGCACATGGTGGGCACTAGGCAAACCTTTGTTGAATGAAAGAACAAGAAAAATCAATCTTTAGCTGTAAACTTTAGGCACAAATGTTTCCATCAGAGCTGTGTTGTATTATTATTTCCTGAGTATACGCACTCATCTAAAATGTTTTGCGAAGTTACTGGAAGTCAGTAGCAAATATGGGATATTTTATTTTCATAATCTGAAGACCATTTAACATCAACAAAATACTATTAAGTTTCTTTTTCTGTTTAGCAGAGATAACTATATCTAGGAAATATGTAATTATTAATATTTTTTTTACAATAAGCTCCTAGTTACATAAATTCTTGTCCCTGGCATCCAAGCAGTAAAATGCATTTGACAAAAGAAGGAAATACGAGAGTTTACATATATTAGAAATCTGTTATTTAGGGAACTTATGGTGTATTTTGTTGAACTGAAAACAAAATTTAAAAGATGTGTTTTTTTGTTTTTTCCTTTTCACACCATACAAATTTTATACCACACCCAAAAACATGACATTTACAAGATCAGTAAAATGGAAGGTGTGGGTCCAAACAATGAGCTAGGATTCAATTGCTGGGACTTTGTGTGTGTGTGTGTGTGTGTGTGTGTGTGTGGTTTTTTGTTTGTTTGTTTGAGACCTATGCAAAAAGCTGGGAGGTAAAATGGAATGATGTTTTAGCCAGAACTACTCTGGATGCAGGAAACAGAAATTCATTCAAACTAGCTCAACATTCAAAGGAAGTATGTTAAAATGATTCAGGGAGTCTTATAAAGATGGAGGATAGCAAGCAGATCCAGGTCTTAATGAAACAGAAGAATCATAAAACTAACTTAAGATAAAGATAGAGAGATAGTGATAGGGATACATATAGTGATAGACATAGATATGGTGATAGAGAAATGGAAAGAGATATAGTTACAAATATATAAATGTAGTTATAGTTATAGAAAGAGATATAATTATAGATAAACAGATATAGGTACAGTGATAGTGACATAGGGATATAGATAACTAAGATATAGAGATAGAGCTATAATTATACATACAGTGATATAGAGATATTGATATTATAGACATGTAGGTAGATACAGATATAGTGATAGAGATACAGAAGAGATATTGTTAGGGATATATAAATATAGGGAGAAATAATTATGCATATATAGACATAGTGATAGTGATAGATATATAATTAGAGATATGTAGATATAGATGGATATGGATATAATTATAGTTAAGTTATAGAGATATAATTATAGACATAGTTATAGATATTGAGAAATATCTAGATATCAATGTATATATATGTAGATATACTTGGTTGGTGCCAAAGTTATTGCAGTTTTTGCCATGGAATGTAATGGCAAAACCACAATTACTTTTGCACCAACCTATACATGTAGATATAGATATATCCAAGGCCACCTAGTTCCTGAGCATTCCCTCCTGACTTATCGGAATTGTTCTTCCTGCTCCCCCAACTAACTGAGTTAGAGCTCCCCTGCTCTAACTTGATCTTGGACATGCCTTTGACTTGTTCCACCACAACTACAGTCCTTAGTGTCCCAATTCCACATTCCTGAAAGGAATAACATGGCTTTTATATCTACCCTGGTCCAATCAGCTATGGCCTAGGACAGGTGAGTCATAGGGTACAAACCACTATTTCTGGTCACCACTTCAGTACGATTGTAGGAACTAGTTAACTTAAATGTGGGGGCAAGGTGGTGAGTTGATCATTTATTCATTGGATCAACATCCTTTCTTTGGTGAAATTAATGCAACTTTGCAACTTCAAAAACAGTGTTTTGGGGTCATGATTGATTTTTTTTTTTTTCACTGTCCTGCCAAAGAAAATGTTGGAATCACAGAACATTGAAGGAAGACACTTGAGGATCCAGAATCCTTGGCAAATACAAGCATGCCTCAAAGACATTGCAGGTTTCATTCTATTAACGGAAAGGGAGGTCCACAAGTGTGTGGGCTGTGCAGTTATAGAAAAAGTAGGTACGCTAAACCCAGCACTTGGGAGCTGAGGGGCGGGATCAGAGATCAGAGTCAAGACCATCCTGGCGTAACAAGGTGAACCCCATCTCTACTAAAAAAATACAAAAAAAGCAAAATTAGCCAGGCATGGGGGCGGTGCGTAGCCCAGCTACTCGAGGGCTGAGGGCGGGAGAATGGCGGAACCCGGAGCAGAGCTTGCAGTGAGCCGAGATCAGTGCCACTGCACTCCAGGCGGCGACAGAGTGACGACTCTGTCCGAAAAAAAAAAAAAAAAAGTTTATGTCGTAGATCAGGCGATAGTCTATTAAGTGTGAAATGGCATTGGTCAAAAAAAATGCATACCTTAATTTAAAATACTTTATTTTTTAAGAATGTTAATGATCATCTGAGCCGTCAGTAAGTTGTAACCTTTTTGCTGGTGGAGGACCTTGCCTTGATGTCAATAGCTGCTGATTGATAAGGATGGTGGTTGCTGAAGGTTAGGTGGCTGTGGCAATCTCTTAAAACAAAACACCAATGAAGTTTGCTGCATTGATGGATTCCTCCTTTTGCAAAAGATTTATCTGTAGCACGTGATGCTGCTTGACACATTTTATGTATGGTAGAACTACTTTCAAAATTAGAGTCAATCCTCTTAAAACCTACTGCTGCTTTATCAATTAAACTGATGTACTATTCTAAATCCTTTGTTGTCATTTCAATAATGTTCACAGCATCTTCAGCAGGGGTAGATTCCATCTCAAGAAGCCACTTTCTTTGTTCATCCATAAGAAGCAACTTCTCATCCATTCAAGTTTCATGATAAGATTGCATAGATTCATTTACATCTTTAGACTCTAATTCTAGTTGTCTTTGCTACTTCCATCACATCTGCAGTTACTCCCTCCACTGTAATCTTGAATCTCTCAAAGTAATCAATGAGAGTTGTAATCAGCTTCTTCCAAACTCCTGTTATTGTTGATATGTTGATCTCCTCCCACAAATTATGAATGTTCTTGATGGCACCTAGAATGGTGAATCCTTTCCAGAAAGTTTTTTTTTTATTTTTAGTAGAGATGGGGTCTCACTATGTTGCCCAGGCTGATCTAAAACTCCTGGCCTCTAGTAATCCCTGCCTCAGTCTCCCACAGTGCTGGGATTACAGGTGTGAGCCACTGCACTCAGCTCTTTCCAGAAGGTTTTCAATTTACTTTGCCCAGATCCATCAAAGGAATCACTATCTATGGCAGCTATAGCCTTATAAAATGCATTTCTTAAATAACAAGACTTGAAAGTTGAAATTACTCCTTGGTCCATGAGATGCAGAATGGATGTTGTGTTAGGAGGCATGAAAACAACATTAATTTTGTTGTATTTCTCCATCAGAGCACCTGGGTGACCTGGTGCATTGTCAAGGAGCAGTAATATTTGGAAAGCAATCTTTCTTTCTAACCAATAGGTCTCAATAGTGAGCTTAAAATATTCGGTAAACCATGCTGTGAACAGATGTGCTGTCAACTAGACTTTGCTTTTCCATTTACAGAGCACAGACAGAGTGGATTCTGTATAATTATTAAGGGCTCTAGGATTTTCAGAATGGTAAATGAACATTGTCTTCGACTTAAAGTCATCAGCTGTATTAGCCTCAAACAAGAGAGTCAGCCTGTCCTTTGAAGTTTTTAGGCCAGGCATTGACCTCTCCCCAGCTTTGAAAGTCCTAGATGGCATCTTCTTCCTATAGAAGGCTGTTTCATATCCATTGAAAATCTGTTGTTTAGTATATCCACCTTCATCAATGATTTTAGCTAGATCTTCTGGATTATTTGCTGCAGCTTCTCCATCAGCACTTGCTGCTTCACCTTGCACTTTTATGTTATGGAGATGGCTTCTTTCCTTAAAACCTCATGAACCAACATCTGCTGGCTTCCAACTTTTCTTCTGCAGCTTCCTCACCACTGTCTTCATAGAATTGAAGAGTTAGGGCCTTGCTCTGGGTTAGGGTTTGGCTTAAGGGAATGTTGTGGCTGGAGACCTTTGACTCTTCCTTTCATTTGAACACTTAGAGGCTATTGTAGGGCTATTCATTGGCCTAATTTCAATGTTGTTGTGTTTTAGGAAATGGGAAGTCCTGAGGAGAGGGCAAAACACGAGGGAACAGCAGGTTGGCGGAGCAGTCAGAATACACACATTTATAGAAATTTGCTGTCTTTTGTGAGTGCAGCTCATGGCACCCCAAAACAATTACAATAGTAACATCAAAGATCACTGACCACAGATCTCCATAACAGATATAACGATAATGAAAACGTTGAAAATATTGTGAGAATTACCAAAATTTGACAGACACATGAAGTGAGCCCGTACTGTTGGAAAAGTGGCACTATAGACTTGCTCAGTGTAGAACTGCCACAAACCTTCAGTTTATGAAAAACACAGTATCTGCAAAGCACAACAAAGTGTACTGCAATCAAATGAAGTATGCCGAGATACAGATGTAGAAAGTGAGGCCCAAACAGGTGAACTGGCTTGTCCAGGTCGAGGAAGTTAGTTGGTAGATTCCTGAACTAGATCCTCATCCTCCTAATTTCCAGTCCTAGGCTCCTTTACCCAACAATGCTGTCTCACTCAAGAGTAGCAGAACTCCTTTGTGTCAGAAAAATGTGGTTTACAACGAGTTATTATCTGAGAGAATGTCATTTTAAGATTTTCTACTTTCTAAAATCTTGCCATCTAAAATTATTTCATAAAATGATTCGTTAAAGTAGGGGATAAAACAAGGACAGTTATATGTATAGAGCAGGAAGAACTGATCTTTTTTCCTTGTTTCTGCAGCACCCTGAAGTACTTCTGTTAACACTTATGTCACTAATTCTAATAACATGTTTACATTTATGTGACTCAGGGGGAGGGATTATGTCTTATTCATCTTTATATTCCAACCAAACACAGTGTCTGTCCAGCACATGATTGGTGAAGGGACGATAAATATTTGTTAAAGGAATGAACAAGCCTAGACACCATAGATGAGAACTTTTGAAAATAGGAAGGTATATGTTTTCTACAACAGAAAACAAGAATTTTTTTGTTTTAGAAAATGTTACTGTTTTATTTCTTTATAAAAGGGACCACAAATGTAGTTCCAATTTTAAGTCCACAGAGCATTTCTCAACCAAACATTTCCAAATCAAATTGGAGTGACTCTGAATAAGGGTCTTTACTTTTAAGGCTTATCTAAACTGAGTTGCCTGGGTTTAGCTCTCACAAATTATTATATAGGATTTATGTAGGAAAAAATAAACAGACAAGCCTTGCAAGAGTATGCCAAGATATTATTACATTCAATTGTGAACAATAAAATAGCAAAGGATATTTATACACAGACCAGGAAGAGAGCATACAGGATAGACTCAAGCAGTAATCCTTCCCACAATGAAGACAAAAAGAAAAGCCCCTGCTGATTGAATGCCTTCAGTTGGAAATTCATGAATTTGCTTTAAAGTCAAGGGAGCTAACATCTACGCAATGGGGTTTCAATCACAGGNGTTTTTTTTTTTTTTTTTCCAGCCTTACAAGAGGTGAGAATTATATTGTTGAGGAAGACCAGACATTCTAAGAATCACATGTTAGCCGTCCAGCCCACTTCACCAGGGAGAAAAAAGAAACAGGAACTGTCTGGTGGACACATTTCCACCAAGGGCCCCCACTACTTGGCACAGGGCCCAGCACTTTATAGGGCCTCAATAAATGTGTGAGCAAGAAAGGAGGAAAGCAATAGAGAGAAAAGAAGGGATGGGTAGAAAAGAAAGGGAAAGAAGATTGAAAGTGATTGGGACTTTTCTTCTACCATAGAGCTCCAAGAACAGGGAGCTCCAAGAGCAGGGTTCTTGACAGGCACAGGATGAAGAAAATCAATGTGTATCTCAAGAAACACCTTCCCATACAGAATTTAGCAGTGTCTGCATTGAGAGTCATATAATTCTTCACTGACTCCTTTCAGTGAATAAGAAGAAATGGAAAGAAACAGACCAGGAAAATAATTCATTTTCTAGAACAAGCAACTGGGCTACAATTAACACAGAAGATTAAGAATTAAGAGTTGCCATTTTTGTCTTCAGTAGGAATGATGATCAAGAAAACATCATAACGTTTGATGGGGAGCACTCTATGGTAAAAACACAGGGACATTAACTCATCCTATGTGGGATATCAGGAAAGTCGCTCCACAGGCTGGAGCTGACCTTTTGCATCTGTAAAATGTGGGAGTTGGTTCATATTAGTGGTTCTCAACATCATCTGTTCATTAGAATCACCAGAGGAGTTTCTGAAAGTGCCCATGCTCTAGCCATAGCCCAGACATTAGCATCTTGGAAGGTGAGGCCCCAGGCCTCAGTAGTTTGAAAGCTTCCCAGGTGATCCCAGTGTGCAAATAAAGTTGAGAACTACTGATCCAGGTGGTTTCTGGACCCTCACTACCCCTAGTGTGGTCCTCAGTCAAGCAGCATGGGTGTCGCTTGAGATCTTTTTAGTAATTAAGATTCTCAGACCTTACCCCAGACCTAAATAAACAGAATCTGCATTTTAACAAGATCCCCAGGCAATCTGTACTGACATTAAATCTTGAAAACAGTGGCCTAGACACCCTTCTATGCAGCTCTTTCTTCTGACAATGCTTTGCTTTTGGTGCTGATATTACAATAATTTTTAGATCTCAGTGCCTGGCACATTGTGTTAAAAGTTTTATACGTGTGTCATGTATATGTATTCAGAAAGCACAGATATATCCCATCACACCTGTTCCACACAGGGGGTTAAGTGGAAATAGATTGGAAGAAATCGTAACCCTGTAAAAGGTGCGGACGATTTTATGAGATTATGATCAAAGATTGTTTTTTCTTTGTAGAATGACGAAGTAGGGTCCCCTAAAGATCAGTTTCCAGGTTCCTCTTCAAAGTCAGCAACACCAATGCAGTTATTAAAAACAACTGCCTCCATGTGGCAATTCGTATCCAACATCTTCTCACCTGGCAACACATCATTTGCAGGTTCCTTCTCTGTTGCTCATACTATGTGACAGCTCTTTTGTTCACAGCTCCCCCAGGAAATAATAGGTGGGTTGGCTGAGGAGTGTTTGACCTCCCCCAAAGTTTCCTGTTGTAATGTTCATTACCTCCTTTAAGCCTACAGAAGAGAACTCAGCTCTGACAAACAAAAAGCACAACGCATCAAAATGCTGAAACTAAAGCTAGAAAGTTACAGATAATGTCAATGCAAGATGTTATTCTGACTTTGTAACTCAGGGCTAAGAAGGCAGATAGCCCTCACATTTTAGACTAATCATGTTTAGTTAGGACTTTTTTGAGTAATGGTTTATTTGGAGGAGAGGGTGATTAGTATCTGAATGTTAAGGGAGAAGTGGCATGGGCAAAATCCATAATTTTAATTCGATTCAAGTTGCAGATATTAGGTAGCTGCCAATATCGTGCCACTACCCGTATCCCCTCATGCTTTACATTTCAGTAGGAACTTCGACAGTCAGTATCTCTAGCCATTTGTCTGAGGGCTTTCTTTGGCTGTAAGCCCCACTCTGTCTTCAGCACAGAAGACTGAGTTCTAGGATCAGTACCACAGTAGAAGCTTTCAGGTAATGAGTGAATGAAAGTGGTGTATAAATACCCAGTTCCCTTGCCTTTTAGGTAAAATCATTTGGAGATGCATATTCTATGCTGGCTCTGGGAGATCCCCAGCAGCATGAACCTTCGGTTGCTCACAGTGGTAACTTAATACACGCCTGATATTGTCTTCTTTCCCAACTCATTTCCTCACTCACCTACCTACGTTCTCTGTACCTCCAGAATAAACTACTTTTACTTGAATCCTTGCCTCAGGGTCTGCTTGTGGGGAAACCCACACTAAGACAAATTTTATATTTCATTTTATTTAAGATCCTCACAGGTATAGAGTTCATACTTTATATTATTTTATTTTAGTTTTAATATTTTCAGTAAATAAAACAAGTTATGGTATGAAGAGTTCAAAGTGTTTTGATGACAGCCTTGAAGAGATCATTTTATTACCTTATTCATGATACTCACCTGACATTTGAATCTGCCAATAAGTGAAAAAGATGAGAAAAGAGATTGATATAACAGCAGCAGAGCCCAGTGGGGAAAAGCCCTGGTTTCCAATTCTGGTTCTATACTTGTTAGCTGTATGACCACCGGCAAGCTGCTTAACCTCTCTGACTCACTTTCTTGACACTTCAAACATGGGGGAACTAATGGTCTCCATCCATAGGCTTGTGGATGTTCAATCAGATGACATATGTTAAGTGTTTAGGACAATGTCTGACACTACTAATTATGAGCAGCTCAATGGTCTAACTAGTTACTGACCAAGGATACTGAATCCATGGGGATACCTTCAACTGTAAAATAGAAGACCCAACTAAACATGGCTTGCACCAATAAGAACATCTATTATAATGTAAAGCAAGATTCTGCAGCAAGAATCTTCCCCCTCCCTACTTCTCACATTTCATTGACCAGAATTAAGGCATATGCCTATAAAACCATGAATCAAGCTTCCAAACAAGACAAACCTCCTCTTTCTCTGTATCCTTTTTCATTTCATTTCTCACACCGGGTCACTGTGTGTCAGAGGACTATCACAGTAAGCTTCAGTAGATTGGCTGGTGCCGGGCGACCTTAGCTGAGCTCATTCATATATATGTGGATTGGGTAAAATAACATGAGGCTTCACAGAGTAGCTCTGCTTCAAGCTATAGATCTGCAGATTGACGAGGTAGCTTTCTCACCTGTTTCTCATTCTCCTTGGACCACCAGGCTAGGTGGTGCAAGGTCTTCTCGTGTCCATGATAGAAGGTCAGGTGTGTTAAGACCTAGGCTTGGAACTGGAACACTGCAACTTTTCTGCCCTTAAACCATTGATCAAACAAGTCACACAGCCAAGTCCAAAGCCAAGGTGTGGGGTCATAGTGTCTCCCTACCATGAAGCCAAAGGGTGTGTACGTAGGAAGGACAGAAAGGGACCAGTCATTCATTCTACTGTAACAGGTTGTCAGAACAAAGAATGTGTCAGTACCCAAATGAATCTGAATTCATATAGCATTCATGTTTCTGCCATGAATTTCTGCACTGGTTACTATATTGGGATATCATCTGGGTTTCCATGTAAGCAAGGTGTTGCAAATGGGCCTGAGAGATTACTTGCCAAATGACAGGGTTGCCCAGAACTTAGTGATCTTCCAGCTGTAGCATCCCATGATTTGCAGTTTGCAGAAGAAAACCGGGAGAACGTGAAAACCCAAAGAGAAGTGAGGGAGCATGTCTTAGGAACCTGCATCCTTCCATCCTGCTTCGACTTCTCAACTGAATTCTTAAGTCCTGGAGTGCAGGTATCACTGAAATCTGCCCCATGCCTGAAATAGATGGCAGTAGATGGTGACTCTGACAAACATGAAGTGACCTGAATCTGGGGGAAGTTTCTGGGTGAACAGAGCGCGCAGAGGATGCGCGGGTCATGCTGGAGGCGGGTCCCAACCAGATGTGCACGGCCCGCCCCGCCCTCCCTCGCTCACCCGGTCCAGCTTCATCCGCAAAGGAGCGTCCGCCAGGCTTGTCAGGGCGCCCCCAGTCCCTCCCCAGGCCGCGAGCGCGCCTGTCGCGGTGCCCGGCCTCCCCTCCCAGCCCGCAGGGACAGCACGCGGTAACTGTGAGTGGAGCGGAGGACCTGAGGGGCCGAGGAGAGAGGAGGCGGCGGCTCAGCTGCTACGGGGTCCGGTCGGCGTCCTCCCGAGGGGGCCCAGGAGGAGAAGGGAGGACCCGCGCGAGAATGCCTCTGCCCTGGAGCCTTGCGCTCCCGCTGCTGCTCCCCTGGGTGGCAGGTGCTTTCGGGAACGCGGCCAGGTGAGTGTCTGGCGATTGGTTTCCCCCGACCCCCGGCCTGAGCTCCCGCTTTGGGGCCCCACGTCTTTGCAGGCACCCCCGCGTGTATGGGTGTGAGTGTGCACGTGTGCCTGTGCGCGCCGCGACGGGATTTAACCTGGATACCAGGCCTGGAGCGCCCACGGGCTTTCCTCCCTGCTCTCCTGTGGCGGGGCTTTGCATCTAGTTAGCTCCTTTTGCATCAGCTGTGCCCCTCCTGGCTGTTGCAGGAGGAGGGAGGCTCTGCGCGCAGACCTGTGGGCGCGTGCGGGCTTGGTGGTCTGCAGACCTGCTGTAGGGGCAGGTGTGTGAGGGTTGGACCAATATGCGTGTCGGTGGGTGGGTTCTGTATCTGTGTGATTTTGTTTTCCACTCTATTCACAGGACACCAAGTGCTTGTCAGTCGCTAGTTTTGCTGGGGAAGGAGGGAAAGAAACCGAGGACGATAAAGCATTTACTGTTCTTGGGCTGAGCCAGCCGGGCTGCTCTCCTCAACTGCTCTCTGATTAGGGTTGATGAACTGGAAAGGAAGGACGCGGTTGTCAGATGACAACCATTCTCATTCTTGCTATGGCAATGCAGACTCTGAAGCCGTTCCCTACTGCCCTTAAGCTTAGCTGAGACCTGAAACATTTTTTTTCCAGACATCGGCAAAGACGCTTAGTAAATGCACCTTACATGGTGACTGTTGACCTGGCACTGTTCTAAGCACTTCAGGACTATTAACGTATCCAAAGCTCATAACGGCTCTGTGTGTAAGGTACTATTATCATCTTCTCCGTGTTGTAGAAGAGAAAAACGAGGCACAGAGAGGTGAAGTAATTTGCTTGAGGAAGCACAGCCAGTAAGAGATGGAGCCAGGGTGCAAACCTAGGTATTCTGGCCCAAAGTCTCTGTTCTTCACCAGGGCACTAGGGCAGACTTCTGGCAACGGAAAGTTTTCTGGTTCTCTGACTGTGATGTCTTGCTTTCTACTTAGGTGTCCACTAGAATATGGTTTTTCCACCCCAACATTATTGACCTTTTGGGCTGGGCTGGATAATTATTTGTTGGGGTGGTGTGCTGCCCTGTGCATTGTAGGATATTTAGCAGCACCTGTGGCTTCTACTCACTAGATGCTAGTAGCAACCTTGACCCCACCCCCAGCCCCTCTCC
>NW_016802942.1:446256-497658 GCF_001698545.2 Rhinopithecus bieti | reverse complement strand
CTTTTCATGATAAAATGTAAGCAGATAAAATTTGCTCATAATCACATTTTCCTTGAATGCTAGAGGTTCTTGCATTGCTAGAAAGCCCGCTTTAAAAAGACCAAATGCTATTTGGAGATGAGATTAATAGTTCTTTAGCAGCCAGCAAACTGACCTCCAGGAGCTTCACTTTCAAAGGACCACCAAATTAAATTAAAAGCCAAAAGCCCCTGGATAAACCAAAGCATATTAAACTGGAGAATCCATGTCAGGATTCTGCAATTCTGCTGTTTTCAAGATGTGAACCATAGTTTCTTTGGACGATTATCAAGTTTATGAGCTGGTGTGTTTATTATTTGCTCAACATGCTTGGAAATGTCAAGTGGTCAGCTCTTTAGGAATGTCCAGGACCCATGTTTAATCAGCTCTAGACTCCATATTACGGATAAGACACTGTTACAGAGAAGGCAAGGCACCCATTGCAGAAAACTGTCTACTGCTTATTTCCTGGGGTTTCGCAACTTATAGGAGAAACTGTGGCTGCTGTATAGAGATTTCCAGTATAAGCATAAGATCTTTTTAATTGAAACACTGCACTATGATTTTATAACCTAGAAAATTATGTGCTTCTTAAATGGTACTTAGTGCACAGTAGACAATCAACGCTCATCAAATGAATAAATCATTAGTTGTATGCATGTACCTGCTCTTAAGCTTCAGAATTTGGCTTGCCTTATATTTTTTATGTCCTTTGGGTATTGAAACTATTTAGATACCCTAGACCTGTCCAATACAGCAAAGATGGTAACCAGGAGCCCCAAGTGGCTGTTGAATACCTGAAATATAACCAGTCTAAGTTGAGATGTGCTGTAAAACGTATAAAATACACATCTAATTTTCAAGATGTAGTAGGAAGAAAAAGAATAGGAACTATCTCACTAATCATTTGGTATTGATTACATGTTGAAATGGTAATGTGGATATACTGCATTAGATAAAATTGTTATTAAAATTAATTGCTTCTGTTTCTTTCACATTTAAAAAATGTGGCTACTAGAAAACTTTAAATGGCATATATGGATATTTATTTCTATTGGACAGTGCTTATCTAGAACATTTATTGATCTGAACTCCATCTTGAGTGTTCTAAGTCCTAACACTGGGATCTTTTTGTCTTGGTTACCTAAGATAAATATATTATTAACTTTGCTATTCTGGAGATTAACATTTGGAGCAACTCCTTACCTACAACATATTTCTGTTTTATATTTTTTCTCTACTGAATTCGAGTAAAAATAATGTGAGAGAGGAGGGAATGACTAGGTTCCTGCTGAGAGGCTTTACTTACAGAGACCACATGCTATATGGATAATTGATTCTTCTCAAAGCCCTGGTAGCAAAGTGCCACTGTGAAAATTGGCCACAAATTCCATGGCTTAAAACAACAGAAGTTTATTGTGTTACAGTTCTGAAGGCCGGAAGTCTATAATGAATCTTATGTGGCTAAGGTTAAGGCATTGGCAGGACTGGTTTCTTCTGGAAGCTCCAGGGTAGGATCCATTTCTTGCTTCTTCCAGCTTCTAGAGGCCGCTAACAGTCCTTAGCTTGTGGCACAATCTCTTTTTCCTTTGTTACCTTGCCTTCTCTCTGATTCTTCCTTGTTTTCCTCCTCCTAAGAAGAACCTTTGTGAGTATATCAGGCCCACTCGGATAATTCAGGATAATCTTCTCGTTGCAAAATCCCTCACTTGATCACATCTGGAAAGTACCTTTTGATATATAAGATAACATTTACAGGTTTCGAGGATTAGGATGTATACCTCTGTGGGGTGGGGGATGCATTATTCAGCCTTTCACAGGAAGCCTGAGCTGTAAGTCTGTTGTTCTTGTTTCTATGGGCTAGATTTTATCTTTAAACATGATTTTAGTGATTTTTGAATGGTTGGTATATCATTTATTTCTTTATTCTTCAAACCATAATTTGTGAGACTATATCCAAAACTAAAGAGCTGTGTGTTTCTAGGAAATTATAATCATCTAATTACAACTTAAAAATCATTTCTGGGCAGTCTTACTTCAATAGTTAGTTTCACTGGCTTAGAAAGTGTTAAAGTCCTATTTATATGTAATTCATGAGTATAAATCAAGGTTATGTAAACATTACAATGAAAATAAGTATATTACCTAGTCTTCATAAATCAGATTGGCATTCAACAAATATTATTGAGGCCCTAGTGTCAACCATTTTCAATGTTATTTCAATCAATTCTCTCAACAACCCTAAGAAATGGGTATTGTGTTCATTTGATAGAGAAGGGAACAGAGAAACTTGAAGAAATTAGGTGATTTCCCATGAATTACATTCGATTTTGTCTTCTGCTCTAAGACCAGTGTCATCCCACTATTCCAAATTTATTCCCTCAAAAAAGCGAATACGGAAAAGATGACATTTTTACAAAGGACTTTCTTACAAATGATCATCAGTGATCCTATTTAGCTTGACTCTAGTTCAGCACATTCAAGGGACATGTGTAGAATAAGTGCTCCATCCACCCAGTATCACCACTTTCCTTTCTAAGTTTACATTTTCTCAGAAGCAGACTCTGTGTGTAGTTTATTTGAGAGGTGACCCCAGGAAGTTCTGGTAGAGAAGTGGAGAAGTGGGACAGAGAAGGGAAAGAAGTGTTGTAAAAATAAGTCACCACTCTGAGTCAATCCTGCTGGGGAATTCTAGGAGACAGTAGAACACGAGATCCTAGTTATCCCTCTTGAAGACAAGGGAGCCGGGGTGTTTGTAATCCCAACAGTCATTGGTTGAGGGCTTCTGGGGAAGGGGGTTCTGCCCTTTCAGGCTTCTGTGCACACAGGAAGAGCTGGCTGCGGCCAAGACAAAAAGTTCTCAGGAATCAGGAAATGAGGCTGGTCAGGTTCCACAATGCACCAACAACTATTTGCCACTGACCCAATAAAACAGGGAACTACCACTGATGAACTTGTGCTCCTGGTGACAAATTTCAGGACAAAAACTCCTCTGAGGACAGTGGGGGCAGGACATGCAGGTGTCCTGAGGTGATGTGGACTGAATCGTGTACTCCCTCGAGATTCGTATGTGAAGCCCTAACCCCAGTACCTCAGAATGTAATTACATTTGGAGATAAGGTCTTTAAAAGAGCAGTTAAATTAAAATGAGTTCATTATGGTGGGTCCTTATCCAATATGACTGCTGTCATAAAAAGAGATTAGGGCCTTTCTCCCTCCCCAGGCATCTTGGTGGATGCTCTTGGCTGGGGCCCCTCCCACATCTAAGACAGGAAGATGGTGGCTGCAAAAAAGATTTAAAAAAATCACTGGAATCAATCAACTGTAGGCTCCAACTCATTATGAAAAGTGAAAAGTATGGCTGGGCATGGTGGCTCACGCCTGTAATCCCAGCACTTTGGGAGGCCGAGGCGGGCAGATCACGAGGTCAGCTGGCTAACATGGTGAAACCCTGTCTCTACTAAAAAATGCAAAAAATTAGCTGGGCTTTTGCAGGTGCCTGTAGTCCCAGCTACTCGGGAGGCTGAGGCAGGAGAATGACGTGAACCCGGGAGGCAGAGCTTGCAGTGAGCCAAGATTGTGCCACTGCACTCCAGCCTGGGCGACAGAGCGAGACTCCGTCTCAAAAAAAAAAAAAAAAAAAAAAAAAAAAAAAAAAGGGTAAGAAATACATGCTGGAGTAGCTGGAGTACAAGAAGACTCTGAAGATGATCAGACAAGGCAAAGTGAAACTGGTCATCCTTGCCAACAATTGTGCAGCTTCAAGGAAATCTGAAATAGCATTATTACAGCATATTGGCCAAAACTGGTGTCCATCACTACAGTGGCAATAATAATAAATTGTGCACAGCATACAGAAAATACCACAGATTCTGCACACTAGGTATCATTTACCCAGATGATTCTGATATCATTAGAAGCATGCCATAACAGACTGGTAAAAGGTAAACCATACAAAATTGTTCTTTAATAAAACTTGCCAAAGCGTATTTAAAAAAACCAAACAGGCTGGGCATGGTGGCTCATGCCTGTAATCCCAGCACTTTGGGAGACTGAGGCAGGCAGATCACCTGAGGTTGGGAGTTCAAGACCAGCCTGACCAACATGGAGAAATTCCGTCTCTACTAAAAACACAAAATTAGCCAGGCGTGGTGGCTCATGCCTGTAATCCCAGCTACTCAGGAGGTTGAGGCAGGAGAATCACTTGAATCCGGGAGGCGGAGATTGCGGTGAGTCGAGAACATGTCATTCCACTCTAGCCTAGGCAACAAGAGCGAAATTCTGTCTCAAAAAACAAACAAACCAAAAAGAGGAGATTAGGACACAGACACACACAGAGGAAAGACTGTGTATGGACACAAAAGAAGACAGCCATCTACAAGCCAAGGACAGAGGCTTTGGGGGAAACCAACCCTACCAACACCTTGATCTTGGTCTTCCAGCCTCCAGAACTGTGAGAGAATAAATGTGTGTTGTTTAAGCCACCCAGTCTGTGGTACTTTGTTATGGCAGCACTAGCAAACTAATAACGTAAGGTACATTCAGAAAAGATAGAAACCGCATGGGATCAAAGAACAAAAGTCCACCTGATCTTTATTTTCAGTTGAATGAAAACTGAAAACTGGTCTCACAAGCTATTTGACATTGGGGGTTTTAAGCAGGAAATGTCAGAATATGGATAATGGGCTTGTAGCAGCCAACTAGCATGGCAACATTGCTTTTTGATTCTTCAGAATTGGCTGTAAGTGATAGAAAACTCAAATAATCTTGGCTTAAGCAAGATAGACATGGGTTGCTCTTTCACAAAGGTGTGGGTAGTTGAGCTGATATAGCTGACTCTCCATGGAGTCAGGGACCCAGATGCTGCCATTTTATGGGTCCATCAGAAGGCCCTCCCCTTGTGGCCTAAGATGGCTTCTTGAGCTTCAGCAAATATGTCCAAATTTCAGCCGTGTTGGGCCGTTCTTGCATTGCTATAAAGAAATACCTGAGACTGGGTAATTTATAAAGTAAAAGAGGTTTGATTGGCTCACTGTTCTGCAGGATTTACAGGAAGCATAGTGGCTTCTGCCTCTGGTGAGGCCTCAGGAAGCTTCCAATCATGGCGAAAAGTGAAGGAGGAGCAGGTGTCTCAGATGGCAAAAGCAGGAGCAAGGGCGGGGGAAGGTGCCACACACTCATACACTTTAAAACAACCAGATCTCATGAGAACTCACTACCATGAGGACACCACCAAGGGGATGGTGCTAAACCATTCATGAGAAATCAACCCTCATGATCCAGTCACCTCCTGCTGGGCCCCACCTCCAACTTTAGGGATTACATTTAAACCTGAGATTTGAGAGACAAATATCACATCTATATCACCAGCCAATAAGAGGAAATAAATGAAGAACATCATACTCCCTTCACAGCCACATCCTGGAAGTGTTGCATATGGCACTTCTGTTTATGTCCCATTGGCCAGAACTTAGTTCCATGGCCACATATTATTGAAGTGAAGGCTGGGAAATGTAGCCTATATTCTGAGTGGCTATGTAATGGGGGTCTTATTACTAAGAAAGAAGGGGAGAACAGAGATTGAGGTCCCACTGGCAATGTTGACCATGTGTAAATTACAGATCACATCTCCAATTATATAGATGAGTAAACTGAATTTCAAAAGAATAGATTGTTAAATGATTTGCCCAGAATCTCACATTGAACAAGTGACAGATTAAAAAGTCATGGTGTTTCCCACGGGTGATTAAGTCACTTTTCATGAAATGTTTTATCCAGAGAGATCAGTAGTACTTCTAGTTTCATCAGTTAACTTGCTGGGTCCCAGTGGTAAGTTTTAATAACTGACCTGTTTTCAATGTGAAGGTCTTGTTTGTGAAAAAAAATTATTGAAAGTGTTAAAATTAATTCAGTTTAATGCAACATTAACTGAACAGTTGATGTGCCCAAACATTCTTCTGAATGCCAGAGATTCATATCTACTGCCTCCCTCACCAGACAACTTCATAGGGCCATCAAAATGTCTTTCTTTCCTTTTTGGCCAGGGATGCCAGGGAAGAAGGATATAAGTCCAGGTTCTAGTCCAGTGCCTGGCACATAGTTGGTGTTGAATTAAAAGTTAGGTAAATCAATAAGTGACCAAGGAAGGGGGATGGAGAGGCAAATAATGTTATTTATATATAAAGAATAAGTGTATATGTATACACACACACACACACACACACACAGAGTATAGCATTTCAAAGAATGAATATATGTTTATATGCATATGTATAAACATATAAAACTATAAGTTTATATAGGGCATATATATATATATATTATATATGTAAAAACATATAAAACATTCCACAGAATACAGATAAGAGAGAAACTGAGTCCACATGAGAGAATCAGGGAAAACTGAATACAGTGGATGACACTTATGGAGCAAATGTGAGCCCACCTGATATAAAATGGGCATAGAAAGCAAACATTCCAATGCTTAATTCCTAGTAGGTATTGCATAAGAGTAAATGAATGGATGCATAGATACATACCTGCAAAAAGAATGCATAAGGAGGGCATCAGCCCAAGATACAGAAAATGGACTGGCCAGAATCTTAGACCATAAGCCCAGTGGCTGCCAAGAGGCAAAGAAGGCAAGCTGGAACCAGGCTGTGAGGAGCCCAGTACACTGAGCCAAGGAGTTTGGACTTGGTTCTGAGAGCAATAGCAAGCAAACAGGCCATTGCAGGCTCTGTGTTCTTTAAAGATGACACGATCGTGACTAATTCATGCACAGAATTATGACACAATTGCACAGAATTATTAAGCTAATGAGTTATAGTTTAGTTTAATTGGCAGCATTTTTCTTTTCTAATGTACATAATAATAGTATGCTTATAATCCATGATATCTCAGATTTAATGAATATAAGTACAAAATTAAAATACCAAAGCAACAAACACCAACAAAGTTCATCACCTTGCTCTTCAGCATACTCTTTGCTTGGTTTCTGGATACCACATTTATTAGTTATCTATTGCTACGCAACAGAATACTTCAAAATTTAGTGGCTTAAAGCAACATTTATTATTTCACACATTTTCTATGATTCAGGAATTCAGGAGCAGCTTCGCTAGATGGGGCTTGGGGTTTTTTTAAGACATTTTTTAGAGCAGTTTTAGATTCATAGCAAAAGGGCTTGGAGTTTTTAATTCTTATTTTAGGTTCAGGGGTACCTGTGCAGGTTTGTTATATAGATAAATTCATGTCATGGGGGGTTGTTTTACAGATTATTTTGTGACCCAGGTACTAACCCTAGTATCCAATAGGTATTTTTTTCTGATCCTCTCCCTCCTCCTACCCTCCACTCTCAAATAGACCCTGGTGTCTGTTGTTCCCCTCTTTGTGCCCATTGATTCTCATTATTTAGCTCCCACTTATAAGTGAGAACATGCGGTATTTGGTTTTCTGTTCCTGCATGAGTTTGCTAAGTATAATGGCCTCCAGCTCCACCCATGTTCTTGCAAAGGACATGATCTCATTCTTTTTTATGGCTGCATAGTATTCCATGGTGAATATGTACCATAGTTTCTCTAGCCAGTCTATGACTGATGGGCATTTAGGTTGATTCCATGTCTTTGCTATTGTGAATAGCGCTGCAATGAACATTGTGTGCATATGTCTTTATGGTACAATGATTGATATTCCTTTGGGTATATACCCAGAAATGGGATTGCTGGGTCAAATAGTCGTTCTGTTTTTAGTTCTTTGAGGAATCGCCACACTGCTTGGGCTTGGAGTTTTTCACAAGGTTGCAATCAAGTTGTTGATCAATGCTATAGTCATCTGACATCTTGACTCTGGCTGGAGGATCTGCTTCCAAGATGGTGTACTCACATGGCTGTTGCCAGGAGGCCTCAGCTTCTCTCTATGTGGACCTCTCCATAGGGCTGTTTGAATGTTCTCACAACTGTTAGCTGACTTCCCCCATAGTGACTAATTCAAGAGAGAGAACAAGGAGGAAGCTACAATGCCTTCTGTGTCCTAATTTCGGAAGTTACCCCGATCACTCTCACAGTATTCTTTGTTAGATGTCAGTCACTAAGTACAACCCCACATAAAAGGAGGGGAATTAAACTTCACCTTTTGAAAGGATAAGCATCAGATAATTTATGGACATATTTTAAAATCATCACAGCATACAACACATTCTGGTTTGCCTTCGCCCACACTGGTTACTCTTCCGTTCTTCAACAGGATTTAAAGTGCTGTATTTCCACAGAGATTAATCTCTGACCCTATTTTCTTTCTTATTTATACTCTCCAGGTTATCTTCCCAGTCCTAGCACTTTCAATGCCATCTATATATATATATATATATTCACATCTTCAAAATGTGAATCTCAAGCCCCAGCCTCTTTCTGCTGCATTCTTGACCTATTCATTGAGATGTCTCACTGAGCCTAAGACATCCAAAACTGAACTCTTGATCATCATTCAGAACTTGCTTCCCTCCACTTCACTCTTTCTCCCCACCCCAGAACAAATAGCATCCAAACTTGCTCAAGCCAAAAACTGGGGTATTATTGCTGACAGGTGGGGCTCTTCCTCCCCACTTGTATTATATCTGCTACTAAGTCCTGTTACAAACCATGTCTCAAATCCATCTCCTTCTGTCCCCACTCTCTGCCCCTGCCTACCATCATCCAGCTACACCACCATTATCTCTCACCTGAATCACCACAATAGCTTCCTTTTACTTTTTCTTTTGCTCCCTCTAGTCCATGCTCCAAAGTGTTCCTCTTAACATTTAAATTAGACCATGTCAGCCCTCTTCCTAAAACTTTTCAGTGACTGCACCAGATTAAGAATAAAATTCGTTCTACTTAAAATGACATAAATGGCTCTGCTTGATCTAGACTTTGACTACTTTTCTAACTCCATCTTCCATCTTATATCATTCTCCCCCGTGCTTACTATGAATGAATGAATGAGATGGAGAATAAATGTAGCTGTCTTGATAACACTTGCCTTATTGACTGCCTTCCCTTCCTAGTCTCACTTCCCCACTCCTTTATCAGCATTTCCTTCACCTTCTAAGTAAACCACTTCCATGCAAATTCTTGTCTCATGGTCTGCTTCGGGGGTAGCCAAAACCAAGACACTCCCCATCCCCAATCTCCATATAACTCCTGAGCCTTAGAAGATAAATGAGGAAATAGAGGAAGCAATGGAAAGTTCCAACTTTTTGCCTGAAGTTTACTATCTATCCCTACCAGTCATGGCAATAGAAGATTTGAAGACACATCAACACACACTAGTATAGATAAAGCTTTATAACCCAGGCAATGTTTTTTTTTACTGGACCACATAAGCCCTACACATCTGGAAAGTGAGATTCTTGGGGTATCCTGGGCCCGCTGGAACTTGTAAACTCTGTTTCTTGAAGGTAGATGAGAACCCAGACTTAATTTTAACTGGCTAGGTAAATAAACTTGCATAATGGGAGCATATGATAGAAACAAACAAAAATCAAAACACCACCAATTAAAAATCCTTCATGGCTGGACCTTGTCATCCCTATTTAGAAAATCTTTTATTACATTGTGTGGCAATATTTAAATGTATTTAAACATCGGCAAAAGAAGTTAATTTCTCAATTTGTCTTGGAGAATATCATGAAGTTTCCTGGAAACCTGACCGATAAACAAACATACTAAGAATTCTGGCATAGTATATTTTTGCAGAAAATAAGGAATCCTGGTGAAGAAATACTACACTACTTACACAATCCCTGGAATGGTTTTAAATTAACTTCAGCTGTGGGATGGTGATTTTTCTGATTAATTTGATTCAATGTAGACAGCAAGCTGTGTAATGCCATAAAGAAACCTGGGCAATTCAGCAATTTAGCTCCAGACTCCCACAGCTCAGGGTTCTACTCCACAGAGACTTCTTCACCTATAATTCAGCCATTTCCCTGTCTCAAGACCTCAGTTTTCCCTGAGCCTCATGTGTGCAAAATATTGTTTAAAGCGAGACCAGAGAGAGGGAGAGAGTGACGTAAAGAAGCTGGCCCCAGTCCATCTAGAGCCTTCCAAGGTGGCAGAGGATGTTGATGGGATTGTACAGTCCAAAATCAGATTTTTTTTTATTTGGAGATAAGAGTCCTCGTCTGTCTCCCAGGCTGGAGTGCAGTGGTGAGATCTCGGCTCACTACAAGCTCCGCCGTCCCGGGTTCACACCATCTCCTGCCCAGCGCTCACCAAGTAGCTGGGACTACAGGCGCCTGCCACCACGCCCTTGGCTAATTTTTTGTATTTTATAGTAGCAGATGGGGTTCCACCATGTTAAAGCCAGGATGGTCTCGATCTCCTGACCTCAGTTTATCCACACCCCTTGGCCTCCCAAAGTGCTGGGATTACGAGGTGTGAACCACTACCACCTGGCTAAGTTGATATCTTAAACAATTACTTCCATTTTTTAACAAATGAGACATAGATTTGATGGCAAATCTCCTATATCTTTCAACAGAACTATAATACTAAGATGCTTTTGTGACTGGGAAAGGAATTCCTTACAGTGGATAAGAAATCTTAATTTATTAACAAAGTTAATAAATTTTTGATGGTCCAAGTGTTAGTCATTAACATTTGGGGGCGATTTATAAGTGACACTTTACACAACATCAGAAACAATGATTTGGGAGAAATTAATACACCTCAGATTTCTCAGTTTCACCTTTTCACCTGAAAGCAGGCATGTGAAAGAAATAATGATTGAGAAAAATGAGGATTTCTCTGGAGAGTTGTGGTAACGTATAAACAGTATATGAATTTTATCTTTTGGTAACTTTCTCCTGTTAGTTAATCCTGGGCAGTATTCTTTGCAATCCGAAGTAATTTACTTTGACTGGTACATATGAAGTAGGTTTGACAACCTGTACCAAGCACTCTCGACTGGTTTCTGATTAGGCTTTTTAAAAATATCAGATTTCAACTAATTTCAATTTGGTTTTGTGTGATTTCACATCTAACTGTTTCAGAAATCTTGTTCAAGCTTAGTGAGCTCGTCCTACTTCTAAGGAGGCTGTTTTGTGTATTACAAAATTTTTGATATTTCCAACTGCTTAAAATCCACCTGTCACTGTCTGGAGCCTGCAGGAGGGACACAGGCCTTTTTCTTTTGCCCCCTGCTGTTTCCCTGCTCCTTCTTCATCCCACCATTCCCCTGCTGCTCTTCTCACTCCTCTGCTTCTAACACACACCACGATCTACACTCAAATTTTGAGGCCACCAACTCCTCATGTTCTTAATGGTGCTGTCCTTGGCACAGGCTATTTTTTCTGCCTGGAAAACCTTCCCCACCACACAGCCTCTTCCCACTTCTCCAAGCTAAGTTCCATTCATATTGAGCCCCATTTCCTCCAGAACACCACTCACCCACCCATCCCAATGTACTAACTTCCATATCTCCCCCTAGCTCCTGAGAACTTGCCCCTTTAGTAGGGTCATATGTTGGAGTATAATGGGGCTTCTCTCATATACCTTCTATAGTCTCAGTGCCTAGTACAGTGCCTGATGTGTGTAGTTACTTAATAAATTTTGGGTAGACAAATGGATAAATGAGTAGGTGAATAGTTTGGTGAAGTGTGTTCCCCTCTGACTTCTAATACCAATGAAATCCTCAGTTTTTCTTGGCCTTAGTTTCTTCATGCACAAAATGATAGGTTGGAACCAGATGATGTCCAAGGTAACTTTCTTTAAGGTGAAATTCTATGATAATCTCCCCTTACAGTGAAAATTTATTCCTACAAACATAAAAAAGGAAAGTCACATGGAACCTGTGGCAGCTATGAGGATGCACCTCGCAGACATCCAACTGCAGGGAGCATAATTGACCCAGGGTCCCAACTACTCTACTCTTGGAAATCCAGCACCACTTTTAAGTGAGGCTGCAACTCCCACAGGCTGCTCCCACCAATGACTAAACATGGCAGGGATACTAAGGCAGGTCCTTCTGTGGGAAACATGGCTCTCCTCTGAAGTTCAACACATCTGATGATATTAATCCTACTACTACTAATAATAAAAGCAATCAATTAGGGAGCATTTACTGTGTTAGTCACCATTCAAAGCCCTTTTCATATATTTAATGATTTCATTATCACGAATACCCTTAAGGTAAATACTGTTGTTTTCCCTGTTTTAGAAAAGAGATAGCTAATGCATAGAAAGAGAAAGTAATTCGCTGAAGGTCAGAGTTAACATATAGTAGAGCCAGAATTCAAATCCAGGAAGGAGACCATAGTCCTGACCAACATGTTGTGCAGCCTCTCAACATTCAGAGTTGATCTCACTCTTTTACTAGAAAAACTCTCCTCGTTTGGCTTTCCTGACAATGTACTAACCTGGTGTTCCCCTGAACATTGCCTGGGCCTCTTTCTGGACCTTCCTGCTCTTTGGTCCATCTCTTACATGCTGGTGTCCTTGGGACTGTGCCCTAAGCCTCCTTCTTTTCTTACACTGCATCCACTTCTGTAGAATCAGTTACCATCTACCTGCAGATGATTCCCAAATATAGTTCTGCTTCCTGAACTCTTCACCCAAATACCCAACATCCTACTCAACATCTCTTCTAGGTTGTCCGTCTAATGAGTACTCAAAATCAGCATGTGCCAAAGAGAATTCATCATCTATCCTATTCCCGAACATGTTCCTCCACCCATATTCCTCATTCCAGAAATACAGTCTACTCGATGGTGCATCCCTCTGACACTCTATATCCAATCGACTAGGATATAAGCTCCACAAGGACAGAAATCTTATTTCCCTTTTGTTTGCTGATGAACTTCTGGAAACTAGCCCAGTGTCTGATACATTATAGGCACTCAATAAATACTTGTTGAATGAATGAATTGACTCTAATCCATTACCAAATCTTTCGTTCCCACTTTGATGCCATTCATTTCTCCTTACCTCCACTGCTACTGCTGCAGTCCAAGCAACCAGAATCTGTCTTCTGAGCCAACTGGTATCTTTTCTTCCATTCTGTCTCCCTCCAGTCTATCTTCCAGACTGCTTTCGTGGTAATGTTTTTCAAAAGAAAAACCTTATCAAATAACATTCCTACTTAAAACCCTTCAATGCTGTTCTCTTGCCATTGAGATGTAAAACCCAAAGCCCTAACTTGATTCACAAGACCCTCTGTGATGTAGCCTCTGCCCACCTCTTGGGGCTCATCTCTCGCAAGCTTACTCCTCCCTGCCTTTATTCTAATCCTCTGGTCATCTACTCATTCCTCAAGCACAAGCATGCTGTCTTTTACCTCTTAGTCTGCACTCATTCTATTCCCTTTGCCTGTAACATTCTTTCACTTTATGTGGTTGAACCCTGTTTGTCTTAAGTCTAATTTAAAGTTTGCACCTTCAAAGGGAACATCTGGGACCCCTTAGACTGGATTATGTTTCTTTGATTTAAGCTTCTGTAATAGACTGAATATATTGAGTGCCTCTGTTACCCTGAACCCCTTGTCTAAAAGCTCATGAGTAGGGGACCCTCTATGCCAGGATTATAAGTGAATCCTCAGCACCTAGCACTATACTCCATACATATTAATGCCCTATTGAGGATTATACTGATTTTTTTTTTGGCATCAGGAAATAGGTAAGGTCCTTCCTATTGTGACTGGGGAGCATATTGCTTGCAAACCTGCAGTCAAGAAGTTGACAGATCATCTCTAAGATTTTGTTGCTACATTGAATTCTAATTAAATGAACCCCACATTTCTTATAAAAATATGAAATTAAAATTCCAAAGGCAGAATTTCCCCCATACAGCTTTTCTTTCGTCATGTTTTCTTTTGAAATCCAACTCAAATGTCACCTACCCTGTGACATTTTCCTCCTCTTTCCCAGGCAAGGTTAGTTCCTCTCTCCATTCTGCTCCCCCAGGCATCAGCTTCATGTTGTTAAAGGAAGAGGTGAAAGCAAATTGTAGTGCTTTGTCAAGGTTTGTCACAGATGTGTATGGTTAAGAAATGGACTTACTGTGTATCTATGTGGAAGGGTTTTTTTTTTACCAAGGTATGGGGACAGTTGTTTTTATCGACAAATTTCAATCTTGTGTTCAAATCTTAAAAACATCAAAACAAATAACCCAATTAAAAAATGGGCAAAGGACCTGAATAGACATTTATCCAAAGAAGATATATAAATGGTCTATAAACACATGAAAGACACTTAATATCATTAGCCATCAGGGAAATGCACATCAAAACAAGATGCTACTTCTCAAGCATTAGGATGACTAGAGTTTTTAAAAATGAACAATAACAAGTGCTGGTGAGGATGCGGAGAAATTGGAACTCTCATATATTGCTGGTGGGAGTAAAATGATGTAGCCATGTTGGAAAATGGTCGGGCAGCTCTTCAGAAAGTTAAACATACAACTATCACGTGTCTTAGTCAGTTCAGGCTGCTATAACAAATTACCAGAGGTTGGGTGGCTTATAAACAATAGAAATGTATTTCTCACAGTTCTGAAGGCTGGAATTCCTAGACCAGGGTGTCAGCATGGTCAGGTTCTGGTGAGGGCACTCTTTTGGGTTGCAGGCTGCCAACTTCTCAAGCTCTCTAGCCTTTTCTTATTAGCGTACTAATCCCATTCATAAAGGCTCCACCCCCATGACCTAATTACCTCCCAAAGACCCCACCACCAAATACCATCACATTGGGATTAGGGTTTCAATATATGAATTTTGGAGGACACAAACATTCTGTCCATTGCACCATATGGCCCAACGATTCCACTCCTGGGTATATACTCAAGAGAAATTAAAACATATGTCCACACAAAAACTTGTGCACCAATGTTCATAGCAACATTATTCATGATGACCAAAAGGTAGAAGCAACTTAAATGTCTATTATCTGATGAGTGGATAAATAAAATGTAGTATATCCATATTATGGAGTATTATTCAGCAAAAAAAGAAATACAGTACTGTTACAAGCTACCACATGGATCAAACTTGAAAACATGCTAAGTTAAAGAAGCCAGATGCAGAAGGCTACATATTATGTGATTCCATTTATATGAAATATCCGGAATAGGCAAATCCAGAGACAAAAAGCAGATTTGTGGTTGCCAGGGGATGAAGGGAGGAGTTAGTTAAGATTAACTGATCATAGGTATAGGGTTTATTTTTGGGGTGATGGAAATATTCTGGCACTAAACAGAAGTGATGAGTGCATAACATAGTGAAAATACTAAAAACCACTGAAGTGTAGAGTTTAAGATGGTGAATTTTACGTTATATAAATTATATCTCAGTTTTTAAAATACTAAAATAAAAAAATTATTAAGGGTATCACTGTATTTGGACTGGCACTTATTTTTTTCTTGTAACAGCATATTGTATACCTTTTTTTTCCTTTTTTAAAATTATACTTTAAGTTCTAGGGTACATGTGCACAACGTGCAGGTTTGTTACATATGTATACATGTGGACTGGAACTTATTTACTCAGCATACTTTATGGTTAGTCACCCATAATTTCTTCTTTTTTACTGATACAAAATAATTTATATATTTATGGGGTACATGTGAGTGTTACATGCATAGACTATATCATGATCCAGTTGTGGTACTTGGGGTATCCATCAAATACTCAATTACCTTGAGTATTTACCATTTCTATGTGTTGGTAACATTTCACGTCCTCTCTTCCAGCTACTTGGAAATATACAATACATTGTTGCTAACTGTAATCACCCTACTGTGCTATAGAATATTGGAGTTTATCATAGGTTCTTTGGAAACTGTTAGTTAGGCGCAGACTGGGTCAAGATTGTGGTATCCCTTGCAGAATTGTTAGGAATATGTAAATTAGATTAGACAAATGGCTGCATTATTTCTTAGTCAGAACTCTTTATCAGAGCATTTTAATAATATTTAGCATGCTATCCTATACTTGAATGCATGTTTCCAATAGACTGTGAACTTAAGAGTGCAAAGACCAGGCCCTTTTCATCACTGTACTCTAGGTGCCTGAGACGGTACTTGGAACATAGCAAGTGCACAATAAATGTTTTGCTTTAAAGTACTACTACTTAATGAAAGAAAAGTTTACCTTCCAGGAGACATTTGGCAATGTCTGGAGACATTTTTGATTATCAGAACTAGAGGGGTGTGTGCTACTGGCATCTGTAGATAAAGACCATTGTTAAATATCCTACAATGCACAGGACAACTCCCAACAACAAACAATGATCTGGCCCAAAATATCAGTTGTGTAGAAGTTGAGAAGCCTGTTCTAAATGTTCGAGTGACTTATGAATCCCTAAAATTAATTCCATTAAAAAATGAAAAAAAGTCCCCTTCAAGAAAAAGTAAATGTTAAAATCATCCTTGCATTTGGTGCTCTCAGTAAATGAAATGTCTCAGACCATATCTTTATAACTCTTAACTGAGTAATCAAATTTGTGGGAGAGGCAGAACATGAGGGAAATCTACAAGGTTGTTTAACTTCTCGACTTTGACTTACATATTATTAACTTGCATAAAGTTCAGTTCTATAGCAGAAAGCACATGGTAAAATGTGCATTCCTTTGTCTGTTAAAGAGCCCAGGAAACATTTTTACAGTGTATTTAATATGTGTAAGGAAATCATCACAGCCCTCCACTAAATATACAATGCAAGTATTTTCCTTCGAAGTCTGGTAGCAACCCTGTCCAATACCAGGACCGTAAGTAGGTAAACATGCAATGAACTTCATCCATGGTGGCACTACTTGGGGGCACTTGGTAGGGGCAGGGGCTCACCTTTTCAGGCATCTAGATCAGGCAAGCTACAGCTTGCAGGCCAAAGCTAGGTGATCCCTCTTTGTAAACAGCCCATGAGCGAAGAACAGTTTTTACATTTTTAAATGTTCAAAGATGGAACAAAAGGAGAATACTATATCATGACACAGGAAAATTATATGCTATTCAAATTTCAGTGTCCATAAATAAAGTTTTATTGGAACACAATCATACCCATCTGTTTACTATTGCCTATGGCTGCTTTTGTACTTGGACAGATATCTCATGGCCCTACAAAGCCTAAAATACTTACCATCTGGCTTTTTACAGAAAATGTTTGCCGATCTCTGCTCTAAAATTAAGCAGTTTAGCAAATTGGGTTTCCAGGAGGTCATGTGGAATGGGAACGAGCCCTGGGCTAGAATTCCCAATACCCAGCTCTGCTGGGGATGTGACGCCACTCCATTGGACTGGAGTTTCCTCCTCTGTAACATGAGAGGGCTTTGCTGAACGAGCCCTTCCAGCTCTTAATCATCTATAGTGTGTGTTGATTCCTGTCTATTCAATGGTTCCCAGGTGCCAGTGGGGTAAAAGTGCAGAGCTCTGGTCTGGGATAAAGCCACAGGACCAGAAAGTCACTGAAATAGACAAAGAACTGGATAGTTGCTATGCGTATACAGAGCAGATCTGAAAAATGGCACTCTACAAGGTTCAAAAACATACATTTTGGACATCTTCATGTACCCTAGTTTTATAGATTATGTAACCAAATTCTTTTAACCGTGGGGAAGAAGAAAATGGTTGAAACTAATTATTGAGGAAGGATGGCAACCCCAAAATTCAGGTTTTCAAAATCTAATTTAGCACTTACTGCAGGTTCGTTGAAATTAACCAGGTAATTGACATCTCTGATTCTTTTAGTAGTAGGGAAGAGTTTCTGTTGTCTTTTCTATTTTCTCAATACTAACATGTAGTTCTTTATCTGCAGTGCCAGGCATCACGGGTTGTTAGCATCGGCACGTCAGCCTGGGGTCTGTCACTATGGAACTAGACTAGCCTGCTGCTACGGCTGGAGAAGAAACAGCAAGGGAGTCTGTGAAGGTAATTTTGTAAAAACTCAGACCCTGCACTTGGATCAGGGCCCTTAGGTTTTTATCTGTCACACCATGAACTGCCACAAAATTGCCAGTGGATCTCTTAGGCAAGGACATGCATAATTACCAATAACCAAGGTCTGGGTTCCTATGAGATCTCTTCCCAGACAAAATGTGGCTGATGCCATCATACTTGGCATGATTTATTTTAGAAGACTGTCTTGTCAATTATTTTTGTGATTATCTTAGTGAGTATGACTGGGTTGTTTGTTTTGGTTTTCTTTTAATCTAAAGGAACTAAGATGGGCAAAAGCAGGCCAGTAAATTCCTCCTCTAATTATAGTTTAAGTGATTTCCAATGAAATACACTTTTAATTATTAATCATCCAACTAGTAGGCTTCAGCCACAAAACAAGTACGCCTTTTAGCTTATAGATTTGTTGCTCAAATTTTTAAAATCCATACTGCCAATTTCTAAATGTTTTCAAGGTACACATGCATATATGCAAAGATTTTAAGTATTTTGCTGATTTTTTATACATTGCAAACCAAGGAACCATAATTTGCCTTGGACATTGTTTCTCAAACTATGTGTTAGGAACTCCAAGAGAGGTCTCTGATCATTTCAAGGAGGTTGGGGAGGGCGGAGATGAGCATAAAGTTTTTGCCTTTTTTTTTTTTTTTTTATGACTTTCCGTAACGACCAACACTGGCAGTATAGTGGAACAAAATCCACATTCCTCCTAACTGACTGTCTCACCAGGGGTGTATTCCTTCAGGGCAGGAGTCTACTCTCACTGTCCCTGTGTCCTTCAGTAGGTAGCATGTGCCTCATCCTAAGTTCTTTATCTATTAAATGGGATAACAACACAATTGCAGGTCCCATAAAAGTACTAACATGTTAGTTATTTTAGGAATAACAATGCTACCTTCTTTTGCTGGTCTGTTCCTGCCCCAACCTCCTTCTCTCTGGCTGGTTAAAAAATATCTGGATTGACCATAAGTGGGGTCAGAACTTGATAATATCCAAAATCTATAAAACAATAGAAAACATTGATACTGTTCCCACATGTTCCATAGTATGCAAAACCTTCTGCCATCATAGTTTGCTTGTGACAAGATGACAAGAGCATAAAAATACTAGACAAAAACAAAGATCATCATTGCCCACTTAGATAAAGGAAGTTAGAATATCCTCCTGGGACTTGTGTCAATTAAAAGAGTGGGTCCCCATTCTGATTGGATTGATAGTGTCACAATCAAGGGCATTGAGAACCAGACTGACCTGGGTGACCTTGGGCAAGCTAGCTAAGGTAAGCTAGCTAAGGCTCAATTTCCTCCTCTGCAACATGGTGAGAGCAATACTTACCTCTGAGAGTAAGGAGTGTATGCATTAAAGGGTGAGTTCATTACCTGTCATGCATAGAAAATACCTCATAAATTACCATTCCTTCAGGAAGGACCAATAATTCTCATAACAAACTTCTCTTCATTAAAGCACCAGGTGATGGGGGGATTAAATGTGGCTCTATTCTTTTCTAGACACAACATAACACATTTTATTTGAAGTCAGTCAGGTGGAAAGGGGCAAAAAACACGTGAAACACATGATTTAGAATCTCTCTTACAGTCGCACAAACATCAGTGTCTACTGCCATAAAACTTGTAAGACCCAGCATGTTGCTGGTAAATAAATGAAGGCAAGGTTTGACTTTCAGGAAGGGCTTTTCTGTAACTGCATAAGAGCAATTTGGCCATGACGCATGCAGCCAATCACATTCTCAATGCTTTCAGGTACTGTATAATACCACAGGCATAAAATAATTTAAAGCAAGATGTTAAAACGGCAAGTGCAGAGGGTTCAAGCAAAATGCTCACTATGCAAGTTTTGCAAGCTGAAGAGACAGTCAGCACACCTACTGCTCTAGTCAAATGTTCGGGTCTTAAATTGCAATGATTTTTAGATCTAAAATGTGTATCATGTTTTATCCAATTTGCATGGTCCTTCTTGATGGTAAAGTCATATGTTTCTTGAAGCACCAAATAACAGGGTAGTTATTCCCTGATTGCTGGATTTCTGATTTCTAAGCCAGAGTTGTGGGATGCATGATAATAAGAATACACATCAACCTGCCCCAACAAGGAGAGCCAGACCCCAGGCTGTGAGGTCCCAGTCCACCCAGGCTTTCCCCTCTGCCTGTCTATTTGCCCTTCACTCCTCTTGAAGCCCTGCCTCTATGTATGCTGGAGCTTTCTAGCTCTCAGCCTCTACCCTGTCTAAATCTCCTCCCAAGGCAGGGTCTCATCAATTCGATATCATTACCCTTAAAATGTATGCCACTTTAGTGAGATGAAATACAGAGTTGTCCGTGAACAAGTACCTGATGAAAAGCTCCAGATAGAGAAGTTTGGGGGAGAACTAAATAAGACTTTTACTTTGTCTAAAGCATGCTTCAATCTCAGGCCATTTTAAACACAAACTGAATTTCCCTTGCTGTCAATTGGCTGTTCAAGTCACAGATCCAAAGTTACTGTAAATTGAAAACATCTTACTAAAGCTTTAACCTTATAGCAAGGGTATTATTCACCATTTCTCCTATGTTCTATTTGGCATTTATGCTGGGCTTTCCTGTCTGGATCACATTGGAAATCAGATCAGTTTCCAGGGAACAACTAGAGGCCTTCAGGGGTTAAAAAAAAAAAAAAGATTTATTTTTCTAATATCTGAATTTAAAGTTGCAACTCCAAGTACATATCCATAACAAAGTAGACACTGGAAATTAAATTCTGTCTCTTTTGTCTCTGAAAGTGGAAAAACTTTGCTGGGGAAGCATTTTTCCCTTATGATTTGTTCAGAGCCATAAAATGTTCCCCTGTTAAAAGTTCCACAATAATTACTTTATTCATTATTCAAAAATATTCAAATATTTAACATGTTTACAACACTATATTAAACGCTACAGGAGAAACAATGATGAACGTTTAAGTCCCTGTCCTAAAGGCACTTGGAAACAAGTAGTAGATGAAAGACAAGCACTGTAGCCAAATATATGCCTCATTAATAAGACAAAAACTGATCAGTTGCACAGGAGGGGCCTGCCAAAGTTCTGTGGAGTTCTCGAAGTTGAGTGGGCATTCATAGGTGGCTGGAGAAATCTGTAAAGGCTTTTAGAAGAAGGGGTCATGCAAAGTGATCCTTGAAGAATGGGGAGGATATTAACTACTAGAAACCCAGGAAAGAGTATCCTAGGGAGGGGTAGGAAAAGGCAGAAAGTAAAGGGTAGGTCTAGAAAACAGCAAGCAATGTCTTTTGCCCACAGTGTTGCCTTTGTCAGGGGGTGGGGGGTGCGGCTAGAAAAGAAGGTGGAGGCCAGATCGGGCTAGGTTTGAATTTATTTATTTATTTTTGTTTTCTAGACAGAGTCTTGCTCTGTCACCCAGGCTGGAGTGCAGCAGTGCGACCTCAGCTCACTGCAACCTCTGCCTCCTGGGTTCAAGTGATTCTCCTGCCTCAGTCTCCCAAGTAGCTGGGATTACAGATGCCTGCCTCCATGCCTGGCTAATTTTTGGATTTTTAGTAGAGATGCGGTTTCCCCATGTTGACCAGGCTGGTCTCAAACTCCTGACCTCAAGTGATCCATCCTCCGCGGCCTCCCAAAGTTCTGGGATTACAGACGTGAGTCACCATGCCTAGCCAGATCATGCTAGTTTTAACTTGGTTATGATACCTGTACTGTATTCAGGAGGGAACAAAGATTATATGATGACCTCTGTGCAAGGCATGGCATGATCAGAGCTATGCTTTTGGACTATTAGTTTAATGTCACGTCTGACATCAAGTTTGCTAGGAGCAGAGCCTGAAAGGGGGATTCTTGTACAAATACTCCATTGAAAGGTGTCTTAGGAGCAATTTGCAAGGGAATGGGGGAGTAGGGGAAGGGGCTAGGCAGAAATATGTTTTCAAAAGAAGTCTAGCTTCAGCCTGATCCCACAGGGACCTCTAGGGCGTTAATTGCACCAGAGTTTGTCCTGCCAAGAAACAAGGAACTAGGCTGTTAGACTCCTGCATCAGTGAGGCACTGGTCACAAGCTGTGGTGGGGAAAGCAGGGAGAGAGAGGGATTTAGCATCATCTTCCAAGTATCTGTGGGCAAGGCAGTTCCCATTAGCTAGATAGATAAGATAGATAGTTGTTCAATGAATGAGTTGGTGGTAGAAACAGGAATAGGATATTGCAACTGAATGGTCTGGAGACAAAAAAAATAGACAACTGAATTTTTTGAGTCCAGGTAACTGGTAGAGGAATGATGATAATAACAAAAAATAGGATCTGGGGTTTAGGGAAAGATGCTGATATCTTTAAGAATAGGCTTTCTTAGAGGTGGACCTACTATGAGCCAGGGGAATTGATGGACAGAGAAGTAGGCACCATTCCTGGGCAATTGCTGAGTCATTCTTCCCTATTATGGCTATTTCTTGAGCTCCTACTGTATTCAGAAGCTGCTGAGAATCCCTGATACCCTAAAAGTCTCCTTTCTCTCTCATATATTATATCCTCTCCCTTTCTACTCTTGGGGCTTTCCCATTTTTCTTTTTTCCTATCTACTGCTTTTTCTCCTTATAACCTCCTTGTGAGCTGGAATGAAACTATCCATCATCTTTGACTATTTGTTTTCTTGCCCCCGACTGAATCAGTTATAACATCCTACCCCTGTTGTTTCTCCTACCACTTTATTCATTGAACAAATATTTATTGTCTGCTTTGTGTCAAGAGTTGGGATACAGAAGTGAATAAAATAGAAAAACAAATCCTGCCTTTGTCGTGCTTTCTCATGCCTCCATCATCATCCTCATCATCATCATGATGCTTTTAGTTCCCATCCTTAGGGCTAGAAGTAGCACCTTCCTGCCTCCAATCTGTTGGTTGTTCAGTCTGACTGATAATGCACAGCATTAAAAAGATTTTGATCATTTAAAAGAGAAATGGAGAAAATATGGAGGAGATGAAACGAGGCAAGAGACAGAAGGAAGGGGAATGACGTTGGCATTTGCCCATGGTTACTCTGGAGTCTCTTCCAGTTCCAATATTATACTTATTTTATTAAATATTTTGTGTTTGCATGCAAAACTGGCTGACTGTGGTCTGGGAGGCTTTATATTTCATTGAATACCACTGGAAGTGTGGCATTGCCGAGCAAACTTGCATGCATTGGGTGGGGGTATGGTGGGCAGGGGTCGGGGGGGCAGTAATCTCATTCAAAAGAAAAATACTTTCCAGTGTCTGAAAGGTGAAAATAGATTCAAAGGGAGGCAGATCGTCCTCCGTATGTCCCCATGGAGTTCTCTGCCACACAGAACACAGCGAAGCTTTGCGTGCATTTCACTACACTAACTACTGTTCTTTTATCATCAAGACATCTTTTCCTTCCACAGCTACATGCGAACCTGGATGCAAGTTTGGTGAGTGCATGGGACCAAACAAATGCAGATGCTTTCCAGGATACACCGGGAAAACCTGCAGTCAAGGTCAGTAAGGTAGCTTGGGGTCATAGTTCAAATTCAATCATTGCAGCAGGGCTGGCGACGCAATATGGTATGCAGGATTTCTTAGGGTTTTTTAAAGTCAAATCTTCAAATGAAGGTGCTTTCAGGACAAGTTTTCAATCTCTTCTCCTTGAAAATGTAAAAGTCTGATGTTTTGTCAAGATGCCCAATAAAATGCCTTTTTTCTTTTCTTTTTTCTCTTTTTTTTTAACCATTTTGTTTTATAAGCTAAAGGCCTTTTATATTTTTTACTTTTTTATTTCATCTCTTTCTGTAACACAGAAAAAAAGAGTCTTTTAAAGTAAATAATTTTATTGTTTTTTAAACTACCTAAGTATTGTAAGTATATTTTATTTTAAAATCCAACAGTGCAAAAAAATATAAAAGTGAGAGTAATCACCACTAGTTGTTACTATAAGCATAGTTAAGTTTGTCTTAGATCCTGGAAGTCTTTTTCTGTGATAGCACAAATGTAAGTATTTCTCACAGGCATCTTTGCATGTCAGCACACACAAAACTACTTTACATTTTTTAAGGCTATATCCTAGTCCCTAGTGTGAATACTTTTATCCTTTATGCAAAAATATGCTTTATTTAACCATTATCATTTATGTTGTCTCCAATTTTTTGCCATTACAAATAGTGCTAAATCTAACATTGTTCTATGCATAGCCCTGCTTTCTTGAATGAATATTTTGTAGGAAAATATTTAAAAGTGGAATTGTTGGGTTGAACGACGTGCATATTATTATACTTCATATACTTTTTTTTTTTTTTTGAGACAGTGTCTCTGACAGGGTAGAGTGCAGTGGCGTGATCATGGCTCACTGCAGCCTCAACCACCTGGGCTCTAGCAATCCTCCTTGCTACTCAGGGACCACAGGCACACACCACCATGTCTGGCTACTTTTTACAGTTTTTGTATAGACGAGGTCCCACTACGTTGCCCAGGCTGGTCTTGAACTCCTGAGCTCAAGCCATCCTCCCGCCTTGCCCTCCCAAAGTGCTGAGATTAAAGGCTGAGCCACCACTCCTGGCCTTGATATATCGTAATAGATAATTTATAACTTTCACCCCAGATCATTTGTCTGAAAACATTGAAGAGATTATAATATCTATAACAGTGGTTCTCAACCTGGGTAATTTTGTCTCCCAGGAAGAGTTGCCAGATAAAATACAGATACCCAGTTAGATTTTAATTTCACATAAACAACAAATAATTTTATAGTATATGTTTGTTCAAAATAGTATATGGGGGATGTGAGGGTGATCTGGCTGTGACATGTCTCCCCATTGCTCACCTGGGTTGATTTGGCTGATCTGACTGGCTAGGCAGACATCCCCTTCCTCCCTCACTGCTCCATGTGTGTCTTTCCTGAAGCTGTGCACTCGGGTGGAGAGGACGACCATCCCTGATAGAGGTGGACTGGCCTTCATTCAAGGCTATATTAGCTGTGCTCCCCTGCTAGAACCTCCAAACAGGCTCTCAAAATAGTATATGAGATGTGTGTATACTTAAAAAGTATTAGTCATTTATCTGACATTCAAATTTATCTGAGAATCCTTTACAGTTTTGTTTAGAGATGGGGGTCTCACTATGTTGCCCAGGCTGGAGTGCAGTGACTATACTGCATCCATGATCTCCTGGCCTCAAAGCAATCCTCTCGCCTCAGACTTCTGACTACAGGCACACACCAATACACCCAGCTGGAATCTTGTATTTTTATTTGCCAGATCTGGGAGCCTTATCCCGGGCAACATCTGGCAGTGTCTGAAGACATTTGGAGAGGGTGCTACTGGTGTCTAATGGGTAGAGATCAGGGATGCTGCTAAGCACCTTACAATGCACAGGATAGCAGTACCCACAACAAAGAATGATCAGACCCAAATGTCAGTAGTGCCAAGACTGAAAAACCCTGCTCTAAATGTGGTGAATAAAAGTGCCTCATTGGAGCAAGGGATATGGTCTTTGCTATAGATCAGTAGATTTCAACTTGGGTGATTTTGTCATCCACGGGATACTTGACAATGACTGGGGACAATTTTGGTTGTCATAACTGGGTGTGGGAGGTACTCCTGGCATCTAGTGAATGGAGCCCAGGGATGCTGCTAAACATCCTGCAACGCACAGAACAGCCCCCCACAACAAATAACGATTTGTGTCAACAGAAGTTAAGAAACCCTGGCATGAAGAAATCTGCAATAATTCAGAAAGGGTCCCCAGTCCTATAATGAAGTTGAACAAAGAGCAGTAAATCAAATTCAGCTGCCCTTGGAAAATGGCGTTTCAGAGAAGACTGAACACCCACTCCACTCTACCACTCCCAGCCCTTGTCGCCAAGCCAAGAGGTTAGCCCCATAGACTGAAATAGCTGCTCTTTGAGCTGCCAACCCTACAGCCTCAGAGAGCAATCTGGCTCTCTGTGTCCTACCACCAGCATAGAGGCCAGAGTCCTGAAGATGCTTCTTAGAATTGCATGCAACTGCTTGAGAGAGGTGCTTCAAGGATTGTGCATTCAGGGTGGGCACAGTGGCTCACACCTGTAATCCCAGCACTTAGGGAGGCTGAGGTGGGTGGATCATCTGAGGTCAGGAGTTTGAGACCAGCCTGGCCAACATGGCAAAACCCCATCTCTACTAAAAATACAAAAATTAGCCGGGCATGGTGGCAAATGCCTGTAATCCTAGCTACTCGGGAGGCTGAGGCAGGAGAATCACTTGAACCCGGGAGGCGGAGGTTGCAGTGAGCCGAGATCATGCCATTGCACTGCAGCCTGGGCAACAGAACGAGACTCCATCTCAAAAAAAAAATCATGCTTTCAAAAGGAATAATTCAGCTATACCCCTCACCAGAGGTTTTACAGCAGAAAACTTGGTTTTCCATATGTTTTGGATTCTGAACCAAGATAATGTCTCAAGAGATTTAGAATAGAGACAATATTTTTCATGTTAGTTTTAAAGTCCCAGTAAAATATTAACGTTGAGGGAGTGGTCCGGTTGGCTGAAGTTTTGAGGCAATCTGTCTTCTTCCCACAGCCTCCCTGCCCTGTGGCAGCCTGATCAAAGTCCACGTACATCCATTAATGGTGACAGGCCTCAGCCCTCAACTCATGTCTTTCCCAAAACACTCTTCCAAGAAATGAGTGAGTCACCTCAGAGTTAGGGCCAAGCTATGGGATATTCCTGGGTTTCCCATTATGACCAATCAGCATTTCTCAGTTTCCCCATTTGAAGAGGTTAGGTTCTATGAGGGAGATGGTAGGGTAAAGGGGATAGGCAATGGAGAAGAGGGTTTCAAATGTCCAGTTAGGGCGTTGGAAAATCTCCATATAAGGATCTTTTCAGAGATGAAAGCAGCTCCTTATTTTCAAGAATCTGTTACCATGCTGACCTTTTGCCTTCCATGGAATTTGTTTGTTTTTTTCCTCTCTGTATCTTCCCTGGTAGAGTTAAGATATGAAACCCTCACATGACCGCATTTCCAAAGGCAACATCCTCTACAGATAATCTTTGTAAAGTTTTGTTTTCCTTCTGTGTCATTTTTTATTTTAATAAAAATGTTACTTATTCTTAAGTTGTTGGTTTTTTTTTTTTTTAGAAAACACGAAAGCACAGAGAAGAAAGTCACCCTCGATCTTACCGCCTGAAGATAACCATTAGAGAGCACACCCTCCTAGGCTTTTCTTTTCCTATGTATTTTTTAAACAAATTTTGGAATGATCTGTACACAGAGTTTTCTAACCTTTTATCACTTAACATCCTGTGAACATCATATATATATATATACACACACATATGTGTATATATAAATGTGTGTATATATATACACACACGTGTGTGTGTGTGTGTGTGTGTGTGTGTGTGTGTGTGTGTATTAATCATCCAGCCCAAATGTCATCCTGTGAACATCTTAGGATTAAATATTGCCCTCCAACTTCACCACTAAGAGCTGTCTGACAGGGCTCCCTCTAGAGGAATGTGAGCCAAAGCAATTTGGCCAGTGCAGGGGCCACCCGAAATAATAATTGACAGGAGGCTGTGCTGTCAGCCTATGTCAGCGGCTGCTTGGGATAGCGTGAAGGGCAGAAATATATAAATTATCTATTTCTAACTTTTTGTTCAAGTAGTATACACATAGAATTGTGCATACATAAAATATGTATGGCTCAATGACTTGTTCTAAATGCCCATGTCACTAGTATCTAGATCAAAAGCCAGAAACTTGGCCCCTCAGAAGACTCCCTCACACACCTTCCAGTCACTTCCACTGCCAGTGAGAGAACCATATCTTGTGACCTCTTATATCACAGATTAGCTGTGCTTGTTTTTTTAACTGTATATAAATGGACTCCTACAGTATGTACACATTTATATCCAGCTTCTTCCACTCAATATCATGTTTGTGAGATTCATCCATTGTTGCTCGTAGTTGTCATTTGTTCAGTTTCATTTCTGTATATTATTCCATTGTGTAAATATACAAGTCATTTATCTATTCTTCTGTTGGGAGGTGTTTGGATTNTCCATATAAGGATCTTTTCAGAGATGAAAGCAGCTCCTTATTTTCAAGAATCTGTTACCATGCTGACCTTTTGCCTTCCATGGAATTTGTTTGTTTTTTTCCTCTCTGTATCTTCCCTGGTAGAGTTAAGATATGAAACCCTCACATGACCGCATTTCCAAAGGCAACATCCTCTACAGATAATCTTTGTAAAGTTTTGTTTTCCTTCTGTGTCATTTTTTATTTTAATAAAATGTTACTTATTCTTAAGTTGTTGGTTTTTTTTTTTTTAGAAAACACGAAAGCACAGAGAAGAAAGTCACCCTCGATCTTACCGCCTGAAGATAACCATTAGAGAGCACACCCTCCTAGGCTTTTCTTTTCCTATGTATTTTTTAAACAAATTTTGGAATGATCTGTACACAGAGTTTTCTAACCTTTTATCACTTAACATCCTGTGAACATCATATATATATATATACACACACATATGTGTATATATAAATGTGTGTATATATATACACACACGTGTGTGTGTGTGTGTGTGTGTGTGTGTGTGTGTGTGTGTATTAATCATCCAGCCCAAATGTCATCCTGTGAACATCTTAGGATTAAATATTGCCCTCCAACTTCACCACTAAGAGCTGTCTGACAGGGCTCCCTCTAGAGGAATGTGAGCCAAAGCAATTTGGCCAGTGCAGGGGCCACCCGAAATAATAATTGACAGGAGGCTGTGCTGTCAGCCTATGTCAGCGGCTGCTTGGGATAGCGTGAAGGGCAGAAATATATAAATTATCTATTTCTAACTTTTGTTCAAGTAGTATACACATAGAATTGTGCATACATAAAATATGTATGGCTCAATGACTTGTTCTAAATGCCCATGTCACTAGTATCTAGATCAAAAGCCAGAAACTTGGCCCCTCAGAAGACTCCCTCACACACCTTCCAGTCACTTCCACTGCCAGTGAGAGAACCATATCTTGTGACCTCTTATATCACAGATTAGCTGTGCTTGTTTTTTTAACTGTATATAAATGGACTCCTACAGTATGTACACATTTATATCCAGCTTCTTCCACTCAATATCATGTTTGTGAGATTCATCCATTGTTGCTCGTAGTTGTCATTTGTTCAGTTTCATTTCTGTATATTATTCCATTGTGTAAATATACAAGTCATTTATCTATTCTTCTGTTGGGAGGTGTTTGGATTACTTCTAGTTTGGGGCTATCTAGCATCATGCTATTATGATCATTTTAGTATGTAGGGTTTTTTTGGTGGGCAAAAATCCACATTTCTGTTGGGTATATTCCCAGGACTGGAATTTCCAGGTCATGAGTATGTCTAAATATAGCTTTAGTAGATTCTGCCAAGCAGTTTTCCAAAGTGTTGTACCAATTTACATTCCTTCCAGTGGTGTATAGTTATTCCATTTGCTACACATTGTTACCAATCCTTTAAAATAGAATTTGATGGTCAGAGAGGAGGTGGGTAAGTGGTAGTGTTCAGGGAAGCTAACCCAGTTGTCCTTTCCAAGACTGGGGTCTAATATTCCCCATCTGGAAGTTTCCTGATTCAGTCCACCTTTCCCTGTTTTCTAAATGTCTCTGCAGACGTGAATGAGTGTGGAATGAAACCCCGGCCATGCCAACACAGATGTGTGAATACACATGGAAGCTACAAGTGCTTTTGCCTCAGTGGCCACATGCTTATGCCAGATGCCACGTGTGTGAGTAAGTTTCAACTGCCAGGCTGAGCTCAGTCAATGTTTAAGCCTTGACTTTTGCCATTTGATGCTTGGGGAAAAGCTGATTGCAGTGATTTTTTAAAACAATCTCTAATATTGCCCCAGCTAAAATGTTTTGGGGCCCTTCTGTCCTTCCTTCCTTCCTTCCTTCCTTCCTTCCTTCCTTCCTTCTTCTTCTCCTTCTCCTTCTCCTCATCCTCCTCCTCCTCCTCCTCCTCTTCCTCCTCCTTATAAAGAAAACCCATGTCCTGTGGGAGAGTAAGAGTCTATACCCATTCGTTTATTGAGAGGGAAGGCTCTTCAGGTTTTATGTTCCAGCTGAAAGGGAAACCCACCCTCCCTGTCTGGCTTCCCTTCTCCCCTTTTCTCTCTCCATCTTTCTTTCCTCTGCCTTGCAGTCCCCAACAAACCCAGAGCCAGCTTCCTGTGGTTGCGGAGTTGCGCGGACTCCCCAGCCCATCCTGGGTTTTCCCAAGATTATAAAATCTTGCCTAGTGCATGGGCTCCTCCTTGGCAAAGTGTCCCAACCCCACCAGTCACTTAGATCTTCTGCTAGCAAGCAAGCATTTGAAAATGGGCATTGGAAGGGTCTTTTTAAAAAATCCTTATTATTATAAATTAAACAGAAACTCACAGGAAACAAACGCATAGTTTAATGAATTCTTATAAGTCAAGCACACTTGTAACCACCACCAAGCAGAACTCTACCAGAACCTCCTCCTCCCACCCCTCCCTAAAGGGAACCACTATCCAGGCTTTTATAGTAATCACTTAAAATTTCAAAAAAGATGTATGCTAATGGATGTTTCCGAAACGTTCCATGAAAACCCAGTCAGTGCCAAAAAAGATATCTTTCCTCAAAAGGAAAAATAGAATTAGGTTAATTTTGAAGATTAATTTTAAAAGAAGACAACTAAAGAGAAAAGATGAAAGAATAAAGAAGTAATATAAGCATAGGTAGATGTTTGTTACAATACATTGGGTCTCTTTCTGTATATCTAGGGGTTACCTATGCCTCCCTGTTTATAGGTCAAAGTGTCCAGATAGCCCTAGACCTCTCTCCTGGATGCTCATTGGATTCCACCTGACCCCTTGGGTCTCTTTTGTCCAGCTGGGTGATTGGCATGTTCTGGAGGGGAATGGAGGGAGGGAGTACATTCACCATGCCCCTCTGTTGTGGACATTGGGCTGAAACCATATGAGTTTCTTAGCCCCTTGCATTTCTAATCCACACACACTGGGCCGCTGTTATGGAAATGCATTTGTGTGAGATAAGTTATATTTAGCAACAAGTGACAAAAAAGCCAAGTAAATTGTCTCATTTACTTGAAAAGCTGAAGGAAAGCAGTTCCAGAGCAGTTCAAGAAGGAGTCAGTCTCTGTCATCCTCAGAGTATTGATTTTACTCTCATGCTTGTGGCCTCATAGTTACAGTATGGCTGCCCTAGCTCCGGACATCACACATATATGGCAAATAGACAAAACTAAGTGGGTACGGGTGATGCCAATGAACCAATGCCTCTTTTATGCTTGTCTCTTTTTATGATGCGTAATATCTTTTCCAGAAGCCTCATTTCCTCCAGTGGACTTATTTTTATATCTCTTTGACCACACTGCATCATATGGCCACTCCTTGCTGAAGGAAAGCTGGGAAAAGCCTCAGTGCTGGGAATGGCAAGAGAAAAGAGTCCAGAATGGTCTTCAGATAACTGATCAGTTATATCTGCCACACGTTGTAGTTCAGTGACCTAAAAGACAAAGTCTTGTGACTTAAGTGACTCTCACTGAGGCTAGATATGTATGGAAAGATGTTGTGGGAAATCAGGGACCCCAAACAGAGGGACCAGCTGGAGCCATGGCAGAGGAACATGAATTGTGAAGATTTCATGGACATTTATCAGTTCCCAAAATTAACACTTTTATAATTTCTTATACCTGTCTTTACTTTAATCTCTTAATCCCGTTATCTTCATAAGCTGAAAATGTACATCACCTCAGGATCACTATTGTACAAATTGATTGTAAAACATGTGTGTTTGAACAATATGAAATCAGTGCACCTTAAAAAAGAACAGAATAACAGTGATTTTCTGGGAACAAGGGAAGATAACCATAAGGTCTGACTGCCTGCAGGGTTGGGCAGAATAGAGCCATATTTTTCCTCTTGCAGGGAGCCCATAAATGGACATATGAGTAGGAGAGATCTTGCTGAATTCTTTTCCCAGCAAGGAATACCCTGGGAAAAGAATGCATTCCTGGGGGGAGGTCTATAAATGGCCACTCTGGGAGTATCTGTCTTATGCTGTTGAGATAAGGACTGAAATACGCCCTGGTCTCCTGCAGTACCCTCAGGCTTAGCAGGATTGAGAAATTCCAGCCTGGTAAATTTTGGTCAGACCAGTTCTCTGCTCTTGAACCCTGTTTCCTGTTAAGATGTTTATCAAGACAATACGTGCACAGGGGACATAGACCCTCATCAGCACCGCAGGACATAGACCCTCATCAGTAATTCTAATTTTGCCTTTGCCTTGTGACCTTTATTGCCCTTTGAAGCATGTGATCTTTGTGACCTACTCCCTGCTCATACACCCCCTCCCCTTTTAAAATCTCTAATAAAAACTTGCTGGTTTTGCAGCTCAGGGAACATCACAGACCTACTGATATGTAATGTTACCCCAGAGGCCTAGATGTAAAATTCCTCTCTTTGTACTCTTTCTCTTTATTTCTCAGACCGACCAACACTTAGGGAAAACAGAAAGAACCTATGTTAACATATTGGGGGCTGGTTCCTCCACTAGAGAGATCTCCAGAGTAGATTCTTTTACCCTGATTACTCAGGTTGATAATCTCCATCAGCGTTGCATTTCAACCTATTGAGGCCAGCCAGGTGACATGAAAGAGTAGCTAGTGCACACACAAGTAGAGAAAGTGATATAGTCTGAGGGGTGCATGCCCTGCCTAAAGACAATCAAATTCAGTGAAGTGGCCAAGAAAGCAGACCATGAGTAGGATTCAGCCCCGGGGTCACCAAGATGCCACCCCTACTGATTCCTTTTGGCTCTCCATTTGGGACTCAGACAATGAAACTTGTCCTACAATGCCATGCAACATGTTCCATTCAATGGCCCAGAATTTGGTGATAGTTTCTTAGTAAGCTCTTTTTATCATCTCAAGAGAGAAAGGCTAATCCTTGTCTACTTTTTCAGACTCTAGGACATGTGCCATGACAAACTGTCAGTACGGCTGTGAAGACACAGAAGAAGGGCCACAGTGCCTGTGTCCATCCTCAGGACTTCTCCTGGCCCCAAATGGAAGAGTCTGTCTAGGTACAACAGCAGGAATCACCTCTACTCCTCCTTCTCCTCCCTTGACTGCCCCTTTACTGAATCTTTTTTAATTCATCACAATCAACTTGTTGACTAGACATTGCAAACTTCTAAAAGTACAGACTTATATCCGTTTCTGAGATACTTTTAGCCACATATGCTCTAGATATACTTTGGGATGCTAAAAACCCATTTTTCTATTATTTTGTATTGCCTTAATGCCATAGTAGAAAAGGGATAAAGATAATTTTAGTATATTTACTATGTACATTTTATTTAAATTACCATCCAATATAAATTCCACTACTTACATATTGTCATTTAATGAGTAAGATCCTAAGGACCATTGAGCTTTATTCTGGGTTCTAGCTAATATTTTCTGGAAAAACTACATTTACTTATTTTTTAGGTACAACATTATTGAAAATAGTATATACCTTCTATATCATTTACATTAACATGTAATCAATTTCATGTTGTCTTTAAAACTTGCTCTGAGTTATATGAACTAAGTATAATTAATTTAACTGGAGAAAATGAGCAGATTAAGTCCATAATATTAATTAAGGGAACATAAAAATTATTTGTTTATAACTTTGAATTTAGTCAAATCCATTGGCTTAGAACTTTCCTCTCTTGCTCTCCTTTGTCTTATTTGGTGTCTTAGTTTTGGGTTCCACAGAAGCTGACCCTGAGCAACTAGTTGATCTGGGAGGTGAACCCAGGAAACACTGGTTGAGGAGTAGGGAAGTAACCCAGGGAAAGGAAAGTACCAATGCTGAGTGAATCTGATGAGCAGGTTAAATGAGCTGGGGGCACCTCTGGGAGGCAGAGGGAAGCTGCCCCTGAATTTTCCCTCTGGGGCAGGGGTGCTGGATATTCATCCACCAACTTCTGCCCTTCATTGATGGGAGGCTGCTCTGGGACATGACCCCCCAGCACTCCCAGCCTGGCCTGGGTCAGTAGCAAAGCACAATGTCGTAGGTGCAGCAAACAGCCTTTGGCAGGGATGGAAACTTGAATGCTGAGGAGCTGTGGATGGAGCACCCACAGGGCACTCTCAGTAACTGAAGCAACACTTTTTTCACTTTGTGCTTTGGTACCTTTGTGGATTTGAATTATGTTCAACCATAAAATTGCCATCAAATTGTATATACTCATAACACTTAATTACATTGCACCTAATATACATAATATTTAGAGTAAGTGAGCACTTAGCATTAATGAGGGATATCAAACCAAATCAGAATGTTGAAAGAATTCTTAATCTTCTGTGATTTAAAGAAGCACATATCAGTATGATTTCATAATCTTCTTCACTGCAATAGAAATACTTTTCAGTCAAGGTGCTAGATGTTTATTTATCCTAACTATACATAATGTAAAAAAAACTGCATTTAGAAAGCTCAGCCAAATGGATCCTAAATTAGTTAAACGCTTTTTCTACTTCTTTGGAGAGATAATGCAAAGAGTTTAAATAGGTTTCACAGGACTTTACTATTTTAGATAAAAGATGTTATAATGAACAAGGTTAAATTCTTGCTTGACCAAACTGAATCCAAATTTCCACCCATCTCTTTGAGTTGTTGGGTGCCATTTTTATTGGAAGGGAAAGATGATGTGCATGAAAATGACCGCCAGAAATAATTTTGTTCAACCCAACACTTATTTATTATTTGGAAAATGCAAGAGGCCAGCCTGGGCAATATAGCAAGACCCCATCTCTATTAAAAAAATGTTTGTTAAAAATAGCTGAGCATGGTGATGTGCACCTGTAGTTCCAGCTATGCCGGAGGCTGAGGTGGGAGGATCGCTTGAACTCAGGAGTTTGAGACCAGCCCGAGCAACGTAGGCAGATCCCGTTTCTACAAAAAATAAATAAAAAGTAGCCAGGCATGGTGGTATATGCTTTGTAGTCCCAGCTACTCAGGAGGCTAAGGTGGGAGGACCACTTGAGCCTGGGGAGTTTGAAGCTGTAGTGAGCCATGATTGTTCCACTACACTCCAGCATGGGTGACAGACCAGGCCTTGTCTCAAAAAAAAAAAAAAAAAAAAAAAAAAAACCTGCAAGGGAAATAGTAAGATAACACCAACTTGCCTGTTTAAGCCAGGTTCAGAAGAACAACCTAACATCTATTTGATTTGACATCTGAAAGTTAAACCAAGCCTGAGTCTTAGTGGATTGGTCAGCATAGCTGTCAGCCCCTCTGTAACCTGACTTTCAATGGTAGAAAAGGAACAACACACCTATTGTTGGCTAAAATTACATCATTACATAATTACACCTGACCCACAATTTACGCATAAGTGCATGCCTTCACTGCCACATTTCTGTGAGTCAATATTGCAGGGGCCTTGGACAGTCTTACTCATGAAATAGTTATTTTGTAAAATGCAAATTGTGAAAGTCTGTGTGTTTGGTTTGCTGAAAGTGTAGCTATCTGACTCTAGTTTCAAAAATTGTATATGTTATACAATATACAATATTCACTCAGTTGGGGAAAATATTCACTCGGCACACATGTAATGTATAGGTACCAAGTGCCAGACACATGCTCCCTGCCTGAGAACAGTCAGGGCCTAACAGAAGATGTGAATGTAAGTAATGACATTATGGAAAGATAATGCCTCTTAAAAAGGTATAAAGTAATATAAATACATAAAGTGAAGAGCTGTGTGTGTGCCTGGGGGATCTAGAACACTTGCCAGAGGATATGATGTTGGCACCAGTATACTATAATCAGTTTCCCAGGTAAAGAAACTGCGCATGTGCATGCATGGTGCATGCTGTGTATGTGTGTGTGTGTGTGTGTGTGTGTGTATGAGTGCATGCATGCATGCAGCTACTTTTCTTACTATCACTGACACCTTCTGGTTTTACACCCTAGATATTGATGAATGTGCCTCTGGTAAAGCCATCTGTCCCTACAATCGAAGATGTGTGAACACATTTGGAAGCTACTACTGCAAATGTCACATTGGTTTTGAACTGCATTATATCAGTGGCCGATATGACTGTATGGGTAAGATTCGATGGCACCTTTTCCTTTTTTTCCTGTCCCCACCAAACCTTTGAGCCTTCTCTGCAGATATTTTGATGTCAATTCAATCTATTAGTTGAACAATCTACTGTGCTGACCAGCTTAACAATAAGGAAAGGTTATTTTTTTAGGTGTCTGGCATTTAGGGAATTCCAATGACATCAATTATAAAGCTAGATCAATAAAGATTTAAAGTAAGGAATACAGCTCTCTTGTGGAAACGATTATCTTGAGATGATTCTGGTGGGACTCTTTTAATTTGGCTTTTTGTTTTGTTTATATTTTTTTTCTATCTCCAGTTACACATCTAAAAATGGGAACAATAAAGCAGTATTTATATTTGGTAAAAGGAAGAATAACAAGGTCTATCTAATCTTGATCTCAGTGATCTGTTTATAACAGTCTCCATCAGGGGTGGCTTTAGAGAAGTGTATGAGAGACATGAAGGCCTATGCTTTTTCCTTTCCCCTCTTTCAGCCCTTTCATAGTTCAAGCTCCAAATATAATGTTCCTTTTCCACAGTTACCAAAATCACTCTCTGATAAGATTCTGGTACCAGTTAGCTATTGCCCTGATCTATGTGAAATATTTTATTCCTTAGTGAATGGATTTCAAGCCTCCGTGAACAAGTGAGGTGGGGTATTTGGGGAGTCCTTAGATGCATTCCCATTGCCCTTTATATAATGTAGGATGGGGCCTGCCCTATAGTGAAGGGAAATTCGGGCTCCCTGTGGATTTCTCTACCCATAACACGTGTAACAAAGGTATATGCATGACATGGAAGGCTAATAGTTGAGAAAAAATAGGATTTATTTCAACGCTATACTCGGGGCTTCCCAGGACACATATTGTGTAATCATATTGGGGCAACACTCAATTGCTGGGTTTCTTCAAACCATCTTGTGAAGCTTCCACAGCTCTTCCCTCAAATTTCAAACACAAAGTCCATCCTAGAGAGGATCATATAATCCATATTTCTCATGGACTTGGACCCCACGCCCTCCTGTAGACCAAACCAGCCCTGTAATCCTATGATGCTGTGTTACAGAGTTTAATCCTGTTTCCTAATACCTAAGGGGAGGTTCCACAGAACAGGGTGGAATTCACATGGAAAGCTTCAAAAGGAAACAAATCTTTGAGACTTTAAAGGTGATTAAGATTAGCGTCTTAGCTTAGCTTTGTGGCTAAATTAAAACCAACAGGTTATTTTGTACATATATGTCTACAAATACATAGATAGAAAATGGGGTGGAGAATACGGCAAATGAACCTCTCACTTGGGTGGAATTTGGCAAATTTTCCTCCTCTAAACCCAGCAGACAAGCTCAGACCAGCCTGATCCTTTCTCCTGGCAATCTTAGAACAAAATGCCTGTGCCTATAAGTTAGATGATGTCAATGGTTCCTAGTTGATCTTGCCTTTGTTTGTTAGGAGTTTCAAGACCTTCCGAATATAGAATTGATTTTCTGATATTGTTATTTAGTTCTAAGTTAGATGAAAAGTTAAGAGAAAACGTAAACATCTTACACATTTCGATAGCATTGATAAGCAGAAGATGAAATTGCTGTGGGGGAGGGAAGCAGCAAACACTCCCTACATACCAGGCAGCAAACAAAGCCAGGGCTGCTGGCCAATGAGCCTGCAGTTCTGAACACCTCTCAGTTCTCAGGCAACGCTTGGTTTGTCAGGGGCATTTAGTGCTTGACCCTACAGTTGTTCAAGTGTAAGGGAGAGTCTTTCAGCAAGCCCTGTATCTCAGAGTTGTTCACTGGAATGTTCTTTTTTAGATATAAACGAATGTACAATGGATAGCCATACGTGCAGCCACCATGCCAATTGCTTCAATACCCAAGGGTCCTTCAAGTGTAAATGCAAGCAGGGATATAAAGGCAATGGACTTCGGTGTTCTGGTAAGTAGCATTTGGTCATGGTGTCTTAGCTATTTCCAATGAAGCATTCTCCCCATATCTCCTTCCTCCCTCTATTTCTCTCCTTTCTTTGTCTTTCTCTCCCTCTCCCTCTCCCTCTCCCTTACCCTCACTCTGTGTATGTGTGCAGTGTTTAACTCTCTGCCTCAGCCTTTTCTTCTTTGCTAATTGGACCACATCTCCAATACTCACTGAAGTTGTAGGCACTAAACTTAATGAACAGCAAGGGTACTTAATATCTTTCTGGCCATGACATACTTCAAATACTGAACAAAAGATTTAAGGACAAAAGACACTGAGCAAATGTATCTATCAGGATAGACTGAGTTATGGTGCAGTAGCAAGCAAACCTAAAATAACAGTGGCTTAAAACCACAAAGGTTTTTTAACCAAGTGAATCTGGACATTTTCCAGAATGCACAGCCAAAACAAAGTATGATGAAGCTGATCTTCATTAAAGTATGATCACTTTATCTGTCATCCTCAAGGCTGGATCCACTTGTTTTAATGTATATAGCAGAGAGTTCCATTGTTCTTGCTGATGAAATATTTAATACTTTTTGTTAAAACTTTAAATTTATAAACCAGACATCTAACAATAAAATGTCACTGCTATTAATAACTACAATAACAATAAAAGTTTATTTCTCACTCAAGTAATATGTCCAAAGAGAATTTTTCGGGGGTTTCTTCTCAGTACAGTCACTTAAGGACACAGACTGATAGAGGCCCCATCATTTTATGGTACCATGGTCTCAATTCAAGGCCTTAGGGTTTGTCACAACAGAGAAAGAAGCATGGGCAATCATGCACCAGCTGTTAGTTTATTCAACTTGGAAGTATCTAACTTCAAGGGACAAAAATAATAATAAACTTGCTGTGTGCCCAAAAGAGAAGAAAACTAGAAATCTTGGTGAATACCAGGAATGTCTTCCAAGGCAAGGCAGCTATGATTACAGCGCAGTCACTTCCCTAGTAAACAATCATCCAGGTTCGGCTGGGTGTGGTGGCTCACACTTGTAATCCTAGCACTTTGGGAGGCCCGGGGGAGCAGATCACCTAAGGTCAGGAGTTCAAGACCAGCCTGGCCAACATCGTAAAACCCTGTCCCTACTAAAAATACAAAAAAAAAATTAGCCAGGCATGGTGGTGCACATCTTTAATCTCAATTACTCGGGAGGCTGAGGCACAAGAATTGCTTGAACTTGGGAGGCAGAGTTTGCAGTGAGCTGAGATTGCACCACTGCACTCTAGCCTGGGCAACAGAGTAAGGCTCTGTCTCAAAAAATTAAAATAAATAAATAAATAAATAAATAAATAAAGTCATGCAGGTTTATCCCTCTGGTCATGACCCTTTTAGCACTGGCTCATAGTGTGACTAGACTTGTTGACTGCCCTGATTCAACTCTGTTATATACCCCTTAGCAGAGTTCCTGCATGTTCAATAAATATGGCTGCAAGGTGTACCCTGACTTACATCACATTCCATATCCCCATCTGACCAATGCTCCCAATGATGCAAATGACTGTAACAGTGTCCACTCAGTCATACAAAAATAAACTGTATGTACCATGCTAGACATTTAGCGCCACACCCATAAAAAGTTCACAGTACCCCAGTGGGCTAGTGTTGAGCACCACTGGACAAGAGTATGTATAAAATAATATAACCAAAGAAAATGAGTCTGGAAATCAAATTCTGTGAAGGACTGCCAAAAGAACAGGGCAGCATTTAGTCTGGGAAATATAGTATGGAAAAGAATAAATTGTGCCTGTAAATATTTTAAGAAATATGAAGTAAAAGTGGCTTTCCCAAGCAAACTAAGTCCAGTGGGTGGAGGTTACATTCTCTCTTAAAAATGGCTGCTAGGTATTTAAGAGTGGAGCAGGGAACCCCATGGAGTAGGGACATTCCACTGCCCCTGGCTTGCAGTCTGGGGGCTCTGAGACAGATTCCTGCATTGGGCTGGAGATGGTAATAAATGACCACTTAGTGTCCAGCAACTGGATGCCACGGTTTCTATCCCTCTAGATGGAAGTATCCAGTGATGTCCTTCTGAAACTTGATTCAGAGAGAGAGAAATTGGCTGCCCAGGCAGGGCTGTGCATAGGTAGGTTGGGGGGAAGGACACTATAACCTTGGGAGGCCCCCAGAGAGGAGACTGAATAAATCAGCTTTCCATATTGGATGAGTGCCCAAGGGACCCGTGCTCAAAGTTCCTTTATGCCACCAAATTTGAACATGTACATTCCAGGTTGGGAAGGCCTGAATTTAAATCTTAGCTCTGCGCCATGCTGGCTGTGACCTTTAGCAAATTTCTTAACCTCTCTAAGCTCAGTTTCCTCCTATTCAAAATGGGTTTTATGGTAGTACTGTGGTGGGTTCTTGTAATGGGCTAGTCCACAGTCCCTTGGAGCTCCCTAATCCTAGTGAGGCAGGGTAGACAGTTGCATGCGTATCTCTAGCAGTGCTCTCTCTGTGACAGGAGTCTCTGGATAAATACTCCAGCTTCCACTTCACGGGGTGGAGCAGTTCTAAGGTGTGTTCTACATTGGCTCCTAGATGTCCCCAGCAGGACTGAGCCCCACTTACCCACAGCGATTACCTGTCCATCTAAGCACCATCTTTTGGCTTTTCTCTCTTCCTGTCTCACTGTCTCCTCTCCCCAGTTTCTGCCTCCTGGAATCACCTTCCAAATAAGTCATCTGCACCCAAATCCTTGTCTCAGGCTCTGCTTGGAGGAACCCACACTAACACAAATATGTCTCACAGAGGTTCATTGTGAAGTTTAAATGAGGGGATATAGAGAGAGTTTAGTTTAGCGGGACCACATAGTAGATGCTCATTAAAGTTAGCTGTGATTGTTATTGTTATTAGTATCATTTCAATCAGCTGTTTGTTAAGTGCCACCCACTCTGAAATTTCACAAAGGTAAATGTGAAAATGCTGTGCATACAAAAAAAGACACCTCAGGAAAGCATCTGTTTCAGTAAGTGGGCAACTCACCCCACATACCCACTCTCCTACCCCTAGGTGTAAAATCGAAGGCCCAGAGTAAACCTGGAACCATCTTTCTTCCTTGTCATTTGATCCCCTTGAAACTGCAATGTATTATTAATGTTAAAATGAAGGCAACATCTTTAAGCATGCAATTAGGTAGTTCTTTGCAGCCAGCCTGTGTTTTCTATATTGTAACTCAGTGCTTTGAAATTGTAAATCCCACATCAACACAAACATTTCTTGTGTCAAGAAAATGTCTGTTTTTCTTGGACCATCCAAATTTATTTTGGGGTAAAAGAAATTTGTCTTTATTCTTTGAAACCTCAAATTTATCACACTGTTCTAGTCAATATCTGAAAGTTATGCATTTTGTTATCCATTCTGCAGCTAAATTATTTCTTTAGTCTTTCACTAGAATGTTTATTTAAAGGAGAAAACTATCTTTGGGTCATTCACCATATTACTTGTCCAACCCTTTTCATTTTGCTTTAATTCTCCATAAAATAAACAGCCATGCTACTATTGAAAATTCATCTTAACAAGGTCTTGACACTCATTGCTTAAAGAAGGATGCCCCAAAATCCACTCTTATGTACATATAAGAGTCATAAAAACAAAAATGAGAAAATTACATCTAGTTAGCATTCAGCATTATAAAACATTATAAAATGTTATATTACAAAATACATTTGTATGCATATAAATTGCTGTTATATAATATAGGGCATAGGCCGGGCACTGTGGCTCATGCCTGTAGTCCTAGCACTTTGGGAGGCTGAGGCAGGTGGATTGCCTGAGCTCAGGGGTTCGAGACGAGCCTGGGCGACACGGTAAAACCCCGTCTCTACTAAAATACAAAAAATTAGCCAGGCATGCTGGTGTGCGCCTGTAGTACCAGCTACTCGGGAGGTTAAGGTAGGAGAATTGCTTGAAGCCAGGAAGCAGAGATGGCAGTAAGCTGAGATCGCACCACTGCACTCCAGCCTGCGCAACAGAGCGAGACTCCATCTCCATAAATATACATATGTGTGTGTGTGTGTGTGTGTATATATATATATATATGGCATTGATGTAGCAACTTTTATTAAGTTCATTGTTTTGAAAAGTTCAGACTCTACATTGCAATATGGAAAAAGAGTTAGATTATCCTAACGCCCCTCTATACCTAAAGGAAGAAGCACCCTAAATGTAGATGTGTATATGTTCCACTGTTCTAATATAAGTATTAATAATATACTGCCAGATAATTTGGTCTTGATTTGACAGCAGCTACACCTCATTCTAAGAAAATCAAAACCCAGATGATACCCAATTTGGGGAGTAACAGTCAACTTAGGAAAGGAAACTGCCATTGGCTTACCAGGAGCACAGCTTCTGGAATCATATTACCTTAGCTTGATTCCTGACTCGCTAGCCTACTACCTATGGACCAAGAACAAATTGTTTAATCTTTCAGTGCCTCAGTTTCCACACCTGTAAAATATGAATGATAGTATCCAGCCCTTAATATTGTTTTGATGATTAAATTTATTCATACAGAATAAGTAAACGTCCATCTAAAGAGCTCAGCACCAGTCCAGAATATATGAAATGCTCAATAAGCATGTGCTAGGAGTAGGAGTAATAGTGACAAAGCCCTCCTTACCAAAATTCAACAATCATTTCTATTGAAAAGCAGCTTCTTTAATCACTAAAAATATGCTTATGGCTTAATTCAGTTTGTTTAGTGTGTAGTCAAGAATATGGGCTTTGGTACAAGCAGGCCATCCCCATTTTTTTTCTTCAATTGTAAACATTAGAAATTTGGATGTATGGCCTGGGAATTTTTCTAACTCTGGAAAAGATTTTAAACATTCGGGTGATGAATGCTAAAAATAGCACACATGTTGAGTGTGTGCCAAGCACTAATCTTAGTAATCGATGTGTGTTCACCCATTTAAGCCTCCCAAAAAAACCTATTCTTATCCCAATTTTATAAATGGAGAGACTGAGGCAAAGAGAAGTTAATTATTCACTTGAGGACATATGGCTAGAAGATGTGGGAGCTAGGAGTCAAACTTAGGAAACTGGGCTTCAGGATTATCTGCTTAAACACAGGACAGGTGTGTTCATGATCAATTGGTTGATCCTCTGTGATGGAGAACTCACAGAGTTTGTCCTCCCCAGCAAACTCTCTTGGCTCATCTTTTGTTCCATCCTAGCCCCTTCCTGTTTCCTGGGTCCCATGCTGGAATACATTTCTCATCTGTGATTAAGCTTCTTCTTCCAGGACTGTGTCCAAAGCTCAGATTAGTAGAACTTTTCTCCTCCTAGATGATAGATCATCTAATGAACTAAGCACAGTTGAATGAATGTCAAAGTCATATTCCTCCTGGGTAAGATATTCCCACCTAAGAGTGATCTTCTATAAAGTTTTATTCCAAAGATATGAAATTAAAATTAGGGTTTTCAGGTTGGTAGAAGTGTTTGACAACATGGGTGTTGGGAGACATCTCAAATCTCTCCCAAGAGAAATTGTCAACTTTACAAAAAACTGGCCTGTGAACCTGAAGACTTTGAAATTCCTAAGTTTTATATCTGAGTTCCCCAAATGTGTGCCAAAGACACTCCTACTGCAACTCCTTTTTTTTTTTTTGATATGGAGTCTCACTCTGTTGCCCAGGCTGGAGAGTAGTAGTGTGATCTCGGCTCACTGCAACCTCTGCCTCCTGGGATCAAGCAATTCTCTTGCCTCAGCCTCCTAAGTAGCGGGATTACAGGCACCTGCCACCACTCCTAGCTAATTGTTGTATTTTTGGTAGAGACTGTGTTTCACTGTGTATGTTGGCCAGGCTGGTCTCAAACTCCTGACCTCAAGTGATCTGCCTGCCTTGGCTTCCCAAAGTGCTGGGATTACAGGCATGAGCCACCATGCCTGGCCCCTCCCACATTTTATATTCTCAAAAGATGAGGCAATAATCAATAAATCTTTAAGAGAAAACCATCATAATGTCAAATTTGAAACAGTGATACCTAGATAAATCCAAATCTACTTATGCATATGCATATCATTAAAGTGCATTTTTATCCTTGTCCAGCTTTCTCTTTACATACTAAGAGAATGAAATTGTCAACACTATCAAGATTATGATGTTTTAGTTGTTGTTTCTTTTCAATAGGAACATTTGAAACTTCAAAGCAGAAACTGAAAGCAGATGTTTAGGTTTGCCTGGTGTGAGTTGAAACTATTTCCTCATTATTTATTAAGGGTCTTTAGTTTTATGTTACTGATTGCAAAAGGAAATTTGCAGGGAATAGGGGTTTCCTGTTAATTTTTCTTGCCGGGTACTGGGGAAAGATGCAGTCGACCATGGACAGAATTACAGTGGGGCCTCCAGAGGAAGGTCTATATATGATCACACATTACAGTCATAACTTAACATGCAACCTTTGGCAAAGTAGCTGAAACAAGCTATCTGAAGGTCAGGAAAATGAATAATGATGCATTACTTGTATTAGTACATGTTGGTTTTGTACCTATAGTCAGGCTGTCACAATGAGAAATAACTAGAATATTTCATTGAAAAGAAAAATCTTGCTCTTTTGATTCCAAAGTAAAAGCAATGTATTAATTAAGAGCATACATATTTTCAAAGCACTTTTCCCCTTTTGGTTACCCCAAATGTTGTGGACTTCTCCTTGTTTATTTTTCTACTACTTTGACATAGATTGAATCAGCCAAATGATGAAGAAGGAACAAAGCAGGAGAAGAGGTTAAAACATTGTCAAGAAAAATATTCTAATAAAATCCCACTCCAATTTTTTATAGTACTCTTTTTAGGCATCAAAATTAATGTCTACCCCATTGTTTCATTTATCTCTAAACTATGTCCAAATAATAGAATTAAGTGAATTGATTGAGGTATTATTAGATCCTTTCTTGCTTAGTCTTAGACTAGTACATGCCTAGATATTTTATAGTGAGACAATATATTTGATTTTAAATATCAGTGTTTTTAATTTTTAAAAAATTAATTACTTCTTTACATCAGTTGGATATTCTGAATTATCATGAGTATATCCCTGAAAAGGAGACATATATCTTTGAATTATAGATCTCAAGGAATTTGAAACAGTCTAGAGAAAAGAAACCTTAATCTTCAAGCAGGAATAAATCTATAATAGAAATAGGACTGGAAAAAGAGTCATTCATGGCCAGGCTCAGTGGCTCACCCCTGTAATCCCAACACTTTGGGAGGCCGAGGCGGGTGGATCACCTGAGGTCAGGGGTTCAAGACCAGCCTGGCCAACATAGCGAAATNAAAAAAAGTCATTCATATGCTCGACTCCCAAATCTTAGCTCTGTCCCTAGCATGATGAGTGACTTTGGGCAAGTCACTTAAAACCCAGTTGCCTCATCAACAAGACAAGAGTCCTGGACTAAATGAACTTTTTTGTACCTCCTGAGTTCTTTGACACCAACGTTTTTCTTCCAAGGGTCATTAGTCCACTGAGGGATAAGAAGAATTGATCTACAGGTACATTTTTAAAGTAATTTACTTTTGCGGTGAGAAATAGAAAATGAATGAAAAATAGTAAGCATAGAAGGCTCTCTGAAATATTTAATAAATAAAATCGTTTAGCTTTAGGTAATGGTTGACTGAGGTGAAAAAAATTCAAAGGTAGAAAGAAAATTGGGTATGTGTATTTTGCACCATAAGTCACCATTTTTGTAGGTCACAAATGGTCCATTATTAGCAATTTATATGGTTCAACCTAATGCTGTAGCTGTAATTTTTGAACATCAAATTTGGACAAATCTATAGGGCTATCAGGACAATACCGGCTTTGAAGAATACCACAATGAAAGCAGAAATATTAGACGACCTTGGCAAATCCATGTCTTTGGGATCTGTAGCCCAACTGGGTAGTAGTAGGTGTTTCACTAAAGTGGTCTCTGAAGCAAAACAAAAGCAACAAAAGGTAGTTAAGATAACTACCATAACACTGGAACTGCTTAAAACAGATACAAATATAGTTACTCCTAATTTATCAAATGGTAGAGCCTCATGTGGTTTCATTCTGGAAGCATTCACTTACTACACTTCAGCACTTTTAAATGCTCCATTTTGTGAGTAATTTAATTATCTGCCAATTTGGAATATCTTGCCTCTTATTTGTTTTAGCTATCCCTGAAAATTCTGTGAAGGAAGTCCTCAGAGCACCTGGTACCATCAAAGACAGAATCAAGAAGTTGCTTGCTCACAAAACAGTATGAAAAGGAAGGTAAAATTAAAATGTTACCCCAGAACCCACCAGTACTCCTACCCCTAAGATGAACTTGCAACCCTTCAACTATGAAAAGAGTGTTTCCAGAGGCAGAAACTCTCATGGAGATAAAAAAGGGAATGAAGAGAAAATGAAAGAGGGCCTTGAGGAGGAGAAAAGAGAAGAGAAAGCCCTGAAGAATGACATAGAGGAGCGAAGCCTGCGAGGAGATGTGTTTTGTGAGTGTTATTTTTGTTTTATATGTTTTATGAGCAATGAATTGCAGTTTATCCTGGCAAATGAAAGAAGACAAAAAGCCGGTTTCACAGCTTAAGTAAAATGGGTTGGGTCCTGAGAAGCAACATTCTCTGTAAAGTCTAGAAACGAACACCTTCTGCAGATACCCAATCAAACCTGCTGCTCTAGGAACCAAAGAGGGGAGGTCCTGTTCCCCTACCTGGGGGGTTTCCTATTTGACACAGACCTCCTCTTCTAGCTTCCAGCCAAGGAAGCCTGCTTGTCCTGCAAGGGCAGTGGTTTGGCTGCCCAGCTCTCCATGAGGCATGCCCCCAAATCAAAGAGAGGTTCACCACATGGATCAGCTAAGCTATACCTTTTTACTTCTTGAAGGCACTTTTACAGGCCTAGTCTAAGAAAATGGAACCTCACAGTTGTGTGGTTATGATTTTAAAAGCCAAAATCGACAAATGTAGGAGGACAAACTTTATAGTGGAGCTTCAGTTTTCTATGTGAACTAGAGAACTGCCATAACTCCCTTTTCACTGGTTGCTGTGCAGAACCCACCATAAGGCTCAGTCCCCCCAGGAGGGTTTCCATATTAACCCACCCTGCATCTCCACACTGAGACTTTCCCATTCATTCTGACTGGGCATTTGTTGCTTCCTCTGTATTTTGCCTTGTCTAGTCTTGGCTCTGTGACTGGTGGTCATATATACAAATGCCAGATGGATTTAACCAAAGGAAAAGTTGACACAGGCCCATCCATCCAAGAACTAGCATCCATTGACATTCTCTGTCTTAATAGAGAGTGAAAAATCTCAAGAAAAGAAAAAAAAAAACAAAACACATATTTCCAAAACCTAGTAAGAAGGGATGTATCAAGAGTGTAGATGCCTACTTCACCCAAGGAAATGTCTGGAAAAGATGTTCTAGATGAGGAAACTGGATCCAATGTGAATTATTTGGAAATGTTAGGGAAACACTGCTCTAATATATTCTGTAATTAGAATACATGATCTAACCTTCTTTGTTTGGTCATTTGATTCATACCTTTGAGCATGTGGGCTTTAAGGTTTTTTTCTTAACTGACCAAGTGTTCTTTATTAGTCCCTAAGGTGAATGAAGCAGGTGAATTTGGTCTGGTTCTGGTCCAAAGGAAAACACTAACTTCCAAACTGGAACATAAAGGTAAATAATTCTTTCTCCCAAGTGTATGCTCCTTCACATTATCCATGTCGTTTTCATTTCTTCATACAGTGAAATGATTGTTTATGAATCCCTGCTTCATTCATAAACCCCCAAGGGAAAAATCATTACATCACACACACAGTGCCAGTATTAAAATAGTAGGTCCTTGTGTGATTGGTACTAATGATTGAAATATAGTAAGGCTATTCTCTTCTCCCTACCACTCCCACCTGATGCTGAGAGTGAATGGTTGAAGCAGACTGTATATATGGAGATAGGAGAAACTTACATATTTTCTTCAACTCTGCTGCCTGAGGACCCACAACCTGAAAGTCCTCATGTACTAAATTTGGCCCAAAGTACCTATATCAGTTACCTATTGCCATAATAGTGCTGTGTAACAAACAACCACAAGCCCTCAGTGGCCCACAACAATAAATATTTGTTTTTGCGTATGAGTCTATGGGTTGGCTGGATGGTTCTGCTGCTCTGAGCTAGGCTGGGTGGTTTCACCCATGTGTCCACATACAGTCAGTTGTGGGCCCGCTTCGTGATTTTGCTGATCTTGGCCGTGCTTTGTCACATGCCCGAGGCCTCAGTTGGGAGGATTGGACTCACTCAGCTCTGCTCTATGTGGTCTTTCATCCTCCAGCAGGCTAGTCCAAGCTTTTTCTCATGAGGCAACAGCGGGCTTTCAAGAAAGAGAGCAACAGCACACAAGATATTTTGAGGTCTAGGCCCAGAAATGGTACAACATCACTTCCGCCATATTCTATTGGCCAAGCCAAGTCACAAGGCCAATGTAGACTTCAAGGTTGTGGAAGGAGCTGTGAAGTCATACAAAGAGTGTGGATACAGAGAGGGATAAAAATCAGGACCATTTTTATAATCATTCCACCAAAGCCTCATAATCTGGAGTTTCTTGGGCATGATCCCTAATTCCTCTTGGTTTATTTAGAACATTCACCACTCATGACAAGTTACACAGACCTCAGGGAAAAGCCCGTTTATATATTTATACCTTTCACTTGGTATAAGTATGAATGCCTTGATCATCTCTTTCCTTTTCTAACTTTCTTTCACTTACCACTATACATATGGTAACTAAAACATTAGCATAACCTTTTCCTTTTCAAACTTCCTTTTACTTACCACTATACATGTGAATTGCACTATACATGTGGTAAGTAAAAGATTAGCATAACCTTGTGCTAATTGATTCCCTTTTGTGTTTACCCTGTGAGTACATTGCCCAGTCCTATCCCTTTCATTTACAGGACCATCTCCACTGCAAAAATGTACCTCTCTAATGCAGTCCTCCGAATTGTATCTGAGAAGCTTCTACTAGCACTCTTCAAAGCCTAGTAACCCATGACCCAGCTCCTACAGGCATTTTGTTTTCTTCCATATTTCTCCTAAGTATTCTGTTTTTATTTCTCTGCAGTAGACAACTTATTGCCTATTTTCCTGGTTAGAAAGAAAATGTTTCATTGTACAGGGGGTAAGCTACATTCTCACAAGTTCGGCCCAACTCTGCCTACCCTTGATAAGTGACATGAAGGAATCCGTTGACTCCTCTTTGGATCCCCAAACCACCAGATTTCTTAGTTTATTTTCTATTCCATGATTCCTAATGAAACACAGAAAGGTTAAAATTTTGCACATGACCATATGACCCTGTAATTTCAACAGTCCTTGAGTAAGTTGTCCTAGAAAGCTCAGTCCCAACCAGAAGATTCAGATGTGTACTGCAACTCTTCCACTGGTTGTTTGCCTTGGACAGGTCACTTGGATTTGCAGTGCCTCCTTGCTTTCATATGTAAAATTGGAATAAGAGCAATATTCATCTCTTAGGTGCTGTCTTAGGCTGGGTTCCCCAGAAATAGACCCCAAGATAAGAATTTGTGTGCAAGTGGTTTATGTGGAAGATGATCCCAGGAAATGCTGGCTGGGGGTGTGCAGAAGTGAGGTGGGGAGAGAGGAGGCAATAAAGGGTACGTTATCAGGCAAGTTTCCACTGTGGGCAACTGGAGCTCAATCCCACTGGGGACCTCCAGAAGCCAGTGTAGAACACATAGCTCAGAATTATCCTACTGAAGGAATAAGGAGGCTGCGTCATATATATACCAACTCCCATCTGGCATTGATTGAAGACTGCTCCCAGGAGGGTGCTGATTCCTTGGTGCTCCTGGCCTGGCATGAAAGCAAGGAAGGGCACCACTGGGGAAACTTGATCTCACCTGGACCCTCGACAAGACAGGGAAAGCCTGAATTCCAATGTGACTTTAGCTCACATTCAATTCCAGTACTTAGTGGTCCTTTCTAAAGGCAAGGAAATGGAGATATCTATCCAACAACTCCTGTCCATCACTGGTTTACAGCTGTCCCTGGGAAAACAACTCCCCAGCATTCTAGCCCACCTGGTGGGCCAAGAATGCTCCAACCAGAGAGCACCCTCACACAGAGAGTTGTGAGTGTTTCCAGTAGAAAGCCACATGCCTGCAAGAGAATATAAGTACTGACAGATATTGGTGTGGCACCAACAGCATCTGCTTCAAGGCAAGTGTAGATTAAACCAGAGAATATATTTGAAAGCACTTTCCAAACCATGAAGTGCTATACAAATGAAAGAATGTACCTGTGAGACCAAAGCCTTGAGTTTTATCTCTTTATGGAATAGTTTGCTATATACTGTTCCATCATCTCAGTTTACACACCCGCTTGCCCCATGTGGAGGAAGGGGAAGAGTTTGGGAGGAACATACCACCACAATTGTAAACCAACTGAAAAACTGATATTCCACTATTTGTGGGATAATATCAACTATCTAACTAACTAGTATTAGCACTCATTAAAGAATACTGAAGACTGGAAGCAAGGCATCTTTTACGTTTAAAACTGGGACTAGAAAGAAAATATATTTGCTGCACAGAGGAAAAATAGGGAGTTAAGAAGAAAGGAAAGTGAGGAAAGGGACCGTGTGTGTGCTCACTTAGGATATGTGCAAGATGGAAGGTCCTGGATTGCATTCTGATTTGGGATTCAGGTCCAACTCCAGCATTCAGTGTCTGCAGAACTTGAGCCTCAGTTTTAGTTTCCTGAAAATGAGTCTGATGCTAGATGTTTTTTTAAACAACCTAATCAAATGATATAAAGTATTTGGCAAATCAAAATGAGTCAAGAATCAGCTGCTGCTGTGTTCCTTTTTACCCTATTCCCTTTCCTTACCATCCCTTTCTTCCCCAGCATTAACATATAAAGCCCCAAAATCAGAGCCAGAGGCTAGCCTTAGTTATAAATCAAAACTATCTCATTCTTCACCCCCCCTTTCCCAGTGGTATTTATCTACATCAGAGGTCAGCCAACTTTTTTCTCTAAAGGGCTACATAGTACATATTTTAAGTTTTGTGGGCCATAAACTACTTTCACAACTATTCAACTCCATCATTGTAGCTCAAATGCAGTCATTGATGTTATGCAAATGAATGGGCATAGTGTGTTTCAATAAAACTTTATAAAAACAGACAGTGGGGCCGGGCGCGGTGGCTCAAGCCTGTAATCCCAGCACTTTGGGAGGCCGAGACAGGCGGATCACGAGGTCAGGAGATCGAGACCATCCTGGCTAACACAGTGAAACCCCGTCTCTACTAAAAATACAAAAACTAGCCGGGCGAGGTGGCGGGCGCCTGTAGTCCCAGCTACTCGGGAGGCTGAGGCAGGAGAATGGCGTAAACCC
>NW_016802942.1:439302-445621 GCF_001698545.2 Rhinopithecus bieti | reverse complement strand
AGAAAAGAAGGTAGAAAGTTCCGGCAAGGTCTTTACTGGTTTATTTGGGTAGGAGATATTTTATTTTCTGGCATGAATTTGATAAACAATTGCTTATATTCTGTTTCTCTTTGTGCATGGGGTTCTCACCTATTACTTATTTTTTTTTTAAAAAGGGTTTTGTTTTGGTTTGGTTTTTTGGGTTTTTGTTTTTGTTTTTGTTTTGTTTTTTGTTTTTTTGAGACAGAGTCTCACCCTGTCACCCAGGCTGGAGTGCAATGGCGTGATCTTGGCTCACTGCAACCTCCACCTCCTGGGCAATTCTCCTGCCTCAGCCTCCCGAGTAGCTGGGATTACAGGTGCCTGCCACCATGCCCAGCTAATTTTTGTATTTTTAGTAGAGATGGGGTTTCACCATGTTGGCCAGGCTGGTCTTGAACTCCTGACCTCGTGATCTGCCCACCTCAGCCTCCCAAAGTTTGTTTGTTTTTTTAAGATCACAACTGAATTTGTTCAGAATGGCTCCACAGACATAACTCAAAACAGGGTATGTCATGATCTGTACTCTGTACAACTGAAAACAAGATATTGCCTTTCAAAGCCCCAAATGTTAGACATCTTCCTAATGCTCTTAGGTGTTATGAAATGCGTTCTTTCTTTTTAGCAGATTCAAATATCTCAGTTGACTGCAGCTTCGATCATGGGATCTGTGACTGGAAACAGGATACAGAAGATGATTTTGACTGGAATCCTGCTGATCGAGATAATGGTATTTATATTTGACAATTTCATGTTCTGCAATATAGTGAAGAGATAGAAGGCCCTCCATGAGTGACAGGTTGTTATTCCCATTACTCATCAGAGCAGGGTTGTTTTTCATTTTTGGAAACTTTTAGACCTTCCGAGCTCTCCCTTGATAGATGACTAACTTGGTCCAGCATATATTCTCCTACTTAATCGCTCTCCCACACACCTGCCTCCACAAAGGATATGGGAGCAAACCTCTTCCATATTCACTCTCCTTCTGCTGAGAGAGAGATGTTGAGATTTGTATAAAGTTTGGGAGAGTTAGGGAAAAGGTAGAAAGAAATGGTTTCTTCTTCCCAGTTTACCAGCCATGGCATCTTATAGTTTTTGTTTTGTTTTGTTTTCATGGGGGAAATAAATCTTGAAAGGAAATATGACCTGTACCTAAAACTGGTGTTTTAGTAGAGTGGCCCCTCAAAGCATGAAAACCATAATGAACATCAAGTCAATGACCTGAACTCCTGAACTGAGCTTTCCCTTCTGTTTGTTGCTTGAGGATTTCTTTCGAGCCACCTGTCCTTGAATTTTTCTCAATCTTATCTGTGAGCTGTGGATTTCCCACCCTTCCCATTGCCTACTTAAACACTATTGATGGACCCTAACTATCCCCTTAGTGTTTGCCTTGCAGATCCCATTTAGAGCACAAATTGAATCTCTGTCTCCCGAAGACTGACTATATAATTAAAGACAACTGTTACACCTTCAGGGACTCCAGTTACTTATCAATCAAATTATTTCTTTGGGGATGTATAGGCTCAGCCCTCAGTTAAAAGATCCTTCTTTTAGATCCTTCCTCTAGACTAATTCCTCCCCAACATCTTTCCTTTCATGCCCTCACATGCAATCAGAAAACCTAGATATCCCCTAACAAGAATTCCTTTTTGAACTTGGGGTTAGGGGAGAGGGGATACATCTCACACAGCAGTTGTGTGAATGGGACTTTTACTAAAGATTCAGTGTAAGCAAAGGGCAAATTTAACCAGGCTGAAAACACCATATCACTGGAAAAGCTATCTTGTTGATAACTAACCTGAGTTTCTCTTTTCTTCCATAATGGCATCTCTAAATTTATGTCTACCAGAGCTATATCATGTTGGGAGCCCATAGGTTATTCCAGGACCTCCACAGCTGATATAGGGTTATGTTAAGTCTTAAGTTGAGTTTTCTGTCCATGGGAAGTTCCCTATTTACAAACACTCAATTCACAAATAACTCCAGGGTTCTCAGCTTCTGCATCATTCAAATCATACCCCCGCTCCTCCTGCACCTCCATTGGATCTCTAGGTGAGTTCTTCATTCCCTCTGTACAGCTAAATATGAAAAAATAACATGGCCAAGGCAGGAGGATTACTTGAGCCCAGGAGTTTGAGACCAGCCTGGGCAACATAGAGGGATACCATCGCTACAAAAAATTGAAAAAATAGGCTGGGCGCGGTGGCAAATGTATGTAATCCCAGCACTTTGGGAGGCCAAGGCAGGTGGATTACCTGAGGTCAGGAGTTCAAGACCAGCCTGGCTAACATGGTGAAACCCTATCTCTACTAAAAATACAAAAATTAGTCAGGCGTGGTGGTGAGTGCCTATAATCCCAGCTACTCAGGAGGCTGAGGCAGGAGAATCGCTTGAACCCGGGAGACAGAGGTTGCAGTGAGCTGAGATGGCACCATTGCACTCGAGCCTGGGCAACAGAGCAAGACTCCATCTCCAAATAAATAAAGAAATAATAAAAAATAAAAACCAAAAAAATGAAAAAGAAAAGATTAGCCAGGTGTGGCAGCATACACCTGTGATCCCAGCTACTCAGGAGGCTGAGGTGGAAGGATCACTGGGGCCCAGGCATTTGAGGCTATAATGAGCTATAACGGCACCCCTGCACTCCAGCCTGGGTGACAGAGTGAGACCCTACCACAAAAAAAAAAAAAAAAAAAAAAAAGGAAAAAAGAAAAAGAAAAGAGACATGAATTAGTTAGCATTGTTAGAGGGATAAAACCACAAAGACAGCTCAAAGTGGGCTTTATCTGGGAGAGAAAGGGAAACCTGCCACAGTAGGTGACAGAAGAGAGAGCACAGCTGAAAGAGATGCCAGATAAAGTATAGGATGCCTATATTTCAGACAGACAATTAATACATTTTAGTATGTCTTGGACATGTAGTTTATCTGAAACTCAAACTCCACTGGGCATCCTGTATTTTTATTTGCTAAATCTGGATACCTTACTAGCTGGGGAAGAAGACCAGTTTCTGGATGCATTGAAAACTAAGGCAATGTCAGCCTGGGTCCTGCAAGTATCTCCGATTTGCAGTAGCAGAAGACCACCCATTCCCCCAATGTCTTCTTCCTGGCTTCCATAGAAATTTTTCCTTCTTATCAACTTCTTCAGACCCTACTCTTTGGGAGTTTTTGCCCAAGTTCATCAAAGCCACAACCTGAAGATTGGAGATGAGCAAAAGTCCACTACACCACAGGTTAAAAGATACTTAGAAGATTTGCAGGATTTGGAGGAGAGTGTTCCTGTCATCCTAAATCAGAAATTGGAGTGATATGTTACACATGGTAGTTGAGCTCCATGAAACCACTAGTACAGGTGCAGGTGTGTTTTGGATTAAACGCCACACTCTGGACCCACTTAAGGAGCTGATCATCTTACATGTCATTGACTCAGTGGGGAAACGCATTCTAAGTTTTAAGTCACCAAAATGGAAATGAAATTATGGAACACAAGTTCTCCATCAACTGCAGATTACCCGCAGTGCTAAAGGATCATTTAATTAGATTTTTACCCCATATCTGCTACTATGAAGGTTTGTGAATGCAAAAAAATTCCTCGGTTTCTCTACTCATCAGTTTGCTTGACTATATAAAAGATATCAATTGTGTGATCCCTAAAATCCATTTTAGCATGAAACTTTTGTTCCTATGTTCAAAATGAAGAGGACTTCAGCTTTCCCTATAGGAGACTGTTCACTTTTTATAGCTTTTTTATACATTAAAGCCAAACTCCTTACAATTGCCTCATTAATTGTGCATTTTTTCCCTTCTCTTAAAGCTATTGGCTACTATATGGCAGTTCCGGCCTTGGCGGGTCACAAGAAAGACATTGGCCGGTTGAAACTTCTCCTCCCTGACCTGCAGCCCCAAAGCAACTTCTGTTTGCTCTTTGATTACCGGCTGGCCGGAGATAAAGTCGGAAAACTTCGAGTGTTTGTGAAAAACAGTAACAACGCCCTGGCATGGGAGGAGACCACGAGTGAGGATGAAAAGTGGAAGACAGGGAAAATTCAGTTGTATCAAGGAACTGATGCTACCAAAAGCGTAAGTGGGAAAAAAATGATTAAACTCAGTATTTGCATTCTTTTGCAATGATTTAACAAATGAAACAAAACATGTACTGAAGTATGTAGGCATTAGGGATACAACGATAAGACTTTTTCCCTACACTTAAAGAATACTTTCTGGAGCTGAATAGGCAAGGTGATTAATTGGCACAACTCATGGATACTTATCTGGCATATGCATATCACGTTCTATGGAAATAACCTGTTTATCAGGCTTCTCTCACCAACATCCTTCCAAATCAGGCTATACATTCCATAGTATGTAAAAGAATGTCATGGTCATTCATTCTATGCCCAGAACTTACCACAATTAATGGCAGCTAGAAGGTGATTTTTTTTTAATGTTTTTTAAACTGAACTGAGAGAGTGGCTATTGTCAGGGTCCCCAGGACCACCCTTAGGTTCAGTGATTCCCTAAAAGGACTCACACAGAAGTCAGAAAAGCTGTTATATTCACAAGTACAGTTTGTATAGATTAAAATCAGTAAAGGGAAAAGACACGTAGGGTAGAATCCAGGAGAGACCAGGCAGGGGCTTGCAGTTTTTGTCTCCCAGTAGAGTCACATGGGCAGCTATTAATTCTCCCAGCAACAAGCATGATGACACTCACAAAGTATTGCCCACCAGGGAAGCTCACCTAAACTTTTGTGTCCAAGGATTTTGTTGGGGGTCAGTCTGCCCATGTGATCACCTGTGTAGCTGACTTTAGTTATCTAGTCTGCAGCCTCTCTAGTGGTCAAATTGATACCATGTGACTCAAGGCACCTACCATAAGTCACATGGTTACCATAAACTATCTGGCATGGTCCAAGGCCTCAGGTAAACAAAGGCACTCTTAATCAAAGAGGCTATTACAAGGGCTTAGAGGTTATCTCCTAAGAACCAGTCAAGGGCCAAACCTTTCTTTGGAATGTGTAGGGTTTGGACAACCCGGACCTACTGAGTTAATCTTTTATTGCACAGTGGGTTTAATAAAAGAAAAGGAAACAGAGTTTTAAGAGGAAGTTGGTCAAGTGGATGAAACCCTGAGAAAGAACAAACAGAATAAAAATGGCAAAGAGTCTATTGAGTTTGACCCATCAGGAGGTGGCTAGTGACCTTTGCAAGAGTTCTTTCTTTGGAGGGGAAGGGTCAACGGTCACACTTCAGAAAGATGAAAAGGGAAGGGATCAGAGCCTGGAGGCAGCCACTGTGGACTTTATAAAGAGTTTGGTCAACACTTTGGGAGGCCGAGGCAGGCAGATCACCTGAGGTTGGGAGTTCAAGACCAGCCTGACCAACATGGAGAAACCCTGTCTCTACTAAAAATACAAAATTAGCCAGGTGTGGTGGTGCATGCCTGTAATCCAAGCTACTCAGGAGGCTGAGTCAGGAGAATCACTTGAACTCAGGAGGTGGAGGTTGCAGTGAGCTGAGATCACGCCATTGCACTCCAGCCTGGGCAACAAGAGTGAAACCCCATCTCAAACAACAACAAACAAACAAACAAATAAAAAGTTTGGTCAAGGTGGGAAGGAAAAGGGTGAAAGCTAGAAAAGGTACATGAAGTGGTGATAATAGGAAGAATAATTAGTAGATCCATGTATTAGGATTCCATTTATACTTTGCTTGTGAAAGATGACTAATGCAAATTTAACATCTTTTCATTTACATGTCATACTTTAATTAAAGCAGAACATCTTATTTAAAATATATCATAAGACATGACTATAAATAAAAGTATATGTTGGGTACCAGTTAATGAATTTCCTAACCACTCTTCTCCTCTGCGGTAAAAGCAGCCAGTGCTTGTTTAGGAATGACACATGCATTAATTTGAGTTTATTCTTCTAGCAATACATTTAAATCAATACAAATTCAATCCACGTGTTTTTCTTGTTGTGTTTGCTGCATGGTCTGGGGACTGTGGCACTGAGCCGTGCTATATATGGATTATATCCCCTGCTGGAGAATTGAAACATGCCTCTGCACAGCATTCATAATTACTTTCATGTTGACTGAATTCATGTGATGGAGAATATTTTTTATATAACATGGTAGCTTGCAGGGAGGGTATACTATCAAAACAGTGATTTTTTTTTAAATGCACATTTCTGTAGACATGCCCCCAAAGAGCCTGGCCAGCAATCACACTGGAACACAGCAGTGCTTTCTTTTTTTTTTTTTTTTTTTTTTTTTTTTTTTTTTTTTTTTTTTT
>NW_016802942.1:416974-435924 GCF_001698545.2 Rhinopithecus bieti | reverse complement strand
CTCTTATGATACTTCTTGGAAACTATGACATCAAAGATAGATTTTTGCCTAAGTGGCTTAGCTGGATCTTTCATAGCCAAGCTTGTATATTTAAATTCTTTGTAATAATAATATCCAAATTATCATCTTGTGTCATGGTTTAATTTGTCTAAGTAAGAAAATATGTTTTTGATTCTGTGTTTACTTATGTAAATGATTATTTGCTTTTCTGAAAAATGTACTTTTTATTCTTTTCACTATTCATATTCTTTAAAGGTGCTTTCTATTTTGGGAAAATATGACTGCTTTATTAGGCCTTATAACTACAAAGCAGATTCACATATATTGGGGTTTTTGTTTGTTTTTTATTTTTTAGAAATGAGGTCTTGCTACGTTGCCCAGGTTGGTCTTGAACTCCTGGCCTCAAGCGATCCTCCCATCTTAGCCTCCCAAAGTGCTGGGATTACATGAGTGAGCCGCTGCTCCCAGCCAGCATATATTGTTGAGCTCAAAGCCTCAGAGAACTACCTAAAACGAAATGAGCAGGTAGCAGGACTCAAAGAATCATGGATGACTTCTTTTTCTTACTCTTTTTTTCCAAATTCAGGAAGAGCTTTGTGTAGGAATCCTGAGTGTATTCCTGGAAGACGGTTTTATATTCTGTTTAAGATCCTGGGTTAGAAACAGGTCTAAGATACCCTCCAAACAGAAGGTTCTCCAGATATTTGCTCTCTTTTACCTAAAGCAATTAAGGCGCTGAACCACGGAAGGAAAAAAAGAGAGGTGATCCACTTACTAATCTTTAAAATTTAATTTTAATATAAAATTAAAACCCCACTCTTGAAGGTTTTTGAATACTTAAACCCTAAGTAATTCTTCTTCAACAATGTTCTCTTTAATACAACCAACACACACAACCTTTTAAGATGGGGTGGGGACCACATTGTTTTTCCCTAGTGTGAGAGAATCTGGGCATACAAAATCTATATAGGACTGTAACTGTATCTGTTACGATAACTGCTAGTTACAGAAACCACAAAAATTGTGTTTCTGGTGAGACCAGATGAAAAACTGCCCAGCTAAGGCAAATCAGCCCACCGAATCCTAAGAGATAATAAAAATAGTTATTTTAAGCCACTAAATTCTGGGATAGTTTGCTACACAGCAAAAGTTAACTGATATAGGTGATTTCTGATATTGTGGTAGAACTTGAAGAAGACCTCCTGTCTCTTCCATGACCAAGGCCATTTGAGAGCATAATGTGGCTTAGAAGGAAGGACAATGGGGCCGGGTATGGTGGCTCACGCCTGTAATCCCAGCAACTCCCTTTGGGAGGAGGAGGTAGGTGGATCTCTTGAGCACAGGAGTTCGAGACCAGCCTGGGCAACAGGGCAAAACCCCATGTCTACCAAAACTAAACATATTAGCAGGGCATGGTGGTGTGCACCCGTAGTCCTAGCTACTCAGGAGGCTAAAGTGGGAGGATCACCTGAGCCTGGGAGGCTGAGGCTGCAGTGAGCTGTGATCACACCAGTGCACTCCAGCCTGGGCCACAGTGTGATACCCTGTCTCAAAAAGGAAAAAAAAGAAAGGACAATAGAGGGGAGAACTTACGATGAAAGACAGTGCCCCAGTGATTTAGGTTAAAGGAAGAAATGTTAAACCAGAAATGAAATAAGGAGCCCTGGGAACTCTGCTACATATGGATAGAAAATTAGTGCACAAAGGTCAGTTAAGTTTCATGTTTCTCTAAAGTCTGCAGCACAGACTCATGGTTGCCTACACAATATCCATTCTCATCTTTTTCCCTACCAATATGACCACATATAAATAGATTTTTAGCAGGGGGAGGTAGGCAATGTGATCAACTAATAGAATGCATTTCCCAGCCTCTCTTACAGATGGGGAGGCCCCTGAGATAGAAGCTGAAGTCATTCTTGGGGCTTTCAGGAAGGATCATTAAAGGGGGCTTCCTGCTGGCAGACCCCTCTTTTGGCATTTCCCTTCCTCCTTCCTGCTTGCAATGTGGCTGTAAAGGCATGAGCTCCATGAACCACTTTGTGATCAAGAGGGCAAGGCCCTCACCTTGTGAAGTACATAACTGAAGGAAGCCTGGGTCCCTGATGATTTTGTGGAGTCTCTACCCCTGTCCCAGATTGGTCACTGCTGGACATTTTCTTAAGTAAGAGAAAAGCCCTCTCTTGGCCTATCTAGGATTTCAAACAGCACAATGCAGACCCAAGTGATCACTCTCCTGGGAGAGTCTTATGGACTAACTTCTTAGATCCTTAAATACCAACATATTGTTTTGAATTCCAGTCAATAGCCTATGGTGTGAGGCAGCTCTAGCCTGCACCAGCACTAAATCATACTTAGATTCCTTTGCAGAACTTAAGGTCAGCTAGTTCAGCCATGACTTCCGTATCTGTTGTCCCTGGCTACCACCCAACATGCAAACTCCCCCTCTTCTCACCCATCATTTCCCCCTCTCTCATCCCCACTCTGTTATGGGCTCACTCTACTTGGCACTTCTCCCCACTATTTCTACCCCCATCACACATACTCCATTGTCTGGTAAACAAATCCCCCTCCAACTTAATTCATGCTTAAAGGTCTCTTCCTGCATTTCTCAAGCTTAGCTGAAACTGGGCTTTCTCCCAGGGACACCTCTCCCCCTTCAGCCTTATCAAATGAAAACCACTCATCTTCCCACAATCCACACATGGCAGGGTCTAAAGTTGAGGGTGGCATTCTCCTTACTCCACTCTTATTCACCACCTCTTATTTCTGTAATGTGAAAGCCACTGTTCCTTGGAGGTGCAGTTAAGTAGTTCTATAGCCTTCTGTACTGGCTAGCCATTGTCACTGACCAGCATGGCGATATCCATGCAAATACCCATCCAACATCCTAGCCTCACAGTCCTTTGACCTCATCTATCCCAGTTACCATCACCTCCTCCTCAGCCACTGCACCATGGCCACCCCTTGGACTTGATCATTGCCTCTGAACTCTTGAACTCCAACATCCTACTCTCTGGTCTCTCTGGCTTCCTCTTCATCCTACTCACCCTACACTTACTCTTTGGCCTTTTTGAGACCTCCATATTCCCTTGATATCTCCATTTTCTTCCTATCTCTTGACTTCCTCTTGGCTTGACTTTCCTCTCTAATAAAACATAGCCTAGACTCTGAGCCCCATCATCTCTTCAGAGACACTCTTGTCAATGTCCCTCAAGTCCCAGGCTCGTGTGTCTTCCACTGCCACCAGGAAGAGCCTCCAATCAACCCAACTGCCTTCTTTTCTCCATCGTGTCTCCAGGCTGCTAAGCACGGTTAGAGAAAGTTATACAACTGTGCAGGATGAGCCTTCAACAAAACCATGATCTTCAATCTTCCATGAACCTGTAGTTCTACCCAAATTATTTACCACTGAGCAGTGTTTGGCTGTTTGCCTGTACACACTAAGTAACATTTACCAGGATGTCTCTATTGGGGAAACCCACCCCCAATATTTCAATGTAGGTTCTTTCTATTTTCCCTAATTGTCGGCCAGTCTGAGAAATAAAGAGAAAGAGTACAAAGAGAGGAATTTTACAGTTGGGCCTCTGGGAGTGACATCACATATCGGTAGGACCATGATGCCCACCTGAGCCGCAAAACCAGCAAGTTTTTATTAAGGATTTCAAAAGGGGAGGGGGTGTATGAATAGGGAGTAGGTCACAAAGATCACATGCTTCAAAGGGCAAAAGGGAGAACAAAGATCACATGCTTCTAAGGAAACAGGGCAAGGACAAAAGCAAAGATCACAAGGAAAAGGGCAAAATTAGAATTACTGATGAGGGTCTATGTTCAGCTGTGCACGTATAGTCTTGATAAACATCTTAAACAACAGAAAACAGGGTTTGAGAGCAGAGAACTGGTCTGACCTCAAATTTACCAGGGCAGGATTTTTTCCCCACCCTAATAAGCCTGAGGGTACTGCAGGAGACCAGGGTGTATTTCAGTCCATATCTCAACCGCGTAAGACAGACACTCCCAGAGCAGCCATTTATAGACCTCCCCCTAGGAATGCATTCCTTTTCCAAGGTCTTAATTATTAATATTCCTTGCTAGGAAAAGAATTCAGTGATATCTTCCCTACTTGCATGTCCATTTATAGGCTCTCTGCAAGAAGAAAAATATGGCTCTATTCTGCCTGACTCCACAGGGAGTCAAACCTTATGGTTGTCTTCCCTTGTTCCCTAAAATCACTGTTATTCTGTTCTTTTTCAAGGTGCACTGATTTCATATTGTACAAACACACATGTTTTACAATCAATTTGTACAATAGTGGTCCTGAGGTGACGTACATCCTCAGCTTATGAAGATAACAGGATTAAGAGATTAAGACAGAAGTAAGAAATTATAAGAGTATTATTAGGGAAGTCATAAATGTCCATGAAATCTTCACAATTTATGTTCCTCTGCCACGGCTCCAGCCGGTCACTCCGTTCAGGGTCCCTGACTTCCCACAACATGTTTTCATATCCTTCAGCCCCATAAGTTAATATTAACTACTGAAATAACGATGACATGAACCCCCATTTTTGCCTGCTAAGGCTGAATGTCATTCTGACTAAAGCTCTGAGTTGAGGATTTTGAGACCACATTTGGGCCTTTATCACAGCAAGGAGGGGTACTGAATGACACTGTTTGGAGTTCTCAAAGGCAAGGAGGTAAGCAACTGTCAGCAGATGTGACCTGTGTGGCATGATCCTCTCCCTGTTCTATAGGCTGTGTCGCTCACTTCCTCTGTGGGAATGAAGCAAACTGGGAGAAAAGGCCTGCCTGTCTCCGGCTGGGTAGTCCTTGGCCTGTGAGGATTCTCTTCTAATAATTCACAAAGGGGTGGCTGTGTTCAGTCACATGACCAAGGAGAAGGGCTACTACTCCCTCCTCAAAACACTGCCTCCACTCTTCTCCAGACTGAAGGCTGACCCTAACCAAGGAAATGATCCAAAACTGTCCAGAATGGGGGGCCCTGAAGAGGAGTTGTACCTTTAGTTAGGTAACTCACTCCTAGAACAAAGAACCCTGAGCCATGTTGCTACAACCTTAAGACTGGTCTCAGAACTTTGTCACATATAAAAAACCTTCAAATGTCCCTCCATTATCTCTAAGAGCTAACGAAGAAGATAACACTTGAGCACTAGCTCTGCACAGAGTCGTTGAATATTCACTGTTTAAGAAAACAAGGAGACAAGTAGAAATTTGAGCACTTGCAGGGTATCTGACAATATTAAGCAATATTTTTAGGTGGGATAATGGTACTGTGGTTATGCTTTTTTTAAAGAAAGAATTCTTCCCTTTAGAGAAACACACTGAACTACTTAAATGAAATTACATGAGTTCTGGGATTTGCTTGGAAAACAATGAGGGGAGAGGAGGGAGTTGATGAGGGTATCTAGAGGAAAAGATGATAAGCATTTTTTCTGGAATGAGCCATATAGTAAATATTTCAGGCTCTGTGGGCCAGACATCTCTGTCCCCACAACTCAACTCTGCCACTGTAGCACAAAAGCAGCCATAGGCAATATGTAAATGAATGGGAGTGGCTGCATTCTTTAAAAAGTTAATTTTAAAGCCTGTAGCTGGCCAGACTGAGGCCAAATACTGTAGTTTGTTGACCTCTGGTCTAGAGGAAACAAGAAAAGCCATGAGTTGATAATTGACGAAACTGAGTGATGGGGGTCTCAGAATACTAATTGGTCTATTTTTTTGTATGTTTCAAATTCTCCACAGTAAAACATTAAAAAACAAACAAAGAAGGAAATAGACCATATATTTTTAAGAAAGATTACCATCACAAATGCTGAAAATAAAACCATATGGTTTTTTTTTTGGAGACTGAGTTTCACTCTGTTGCCCAGGCTGGAGTGCAGTGGCGCAGTCTGGGCTCACTGCAACCTCACCTCCCAGGTTCAAGCAATTCTTGTGCTTCAGCCTCCCGAGTAGCTAGGACTACAGGTATGTGCCACCACACCCAGCTAATTTTTGTATTTTTAGTAGAGATGGATTTTCACCATGTTGGCCAGGCTGGTCTTGAACTCCTGACCTCAGGTGATCTGCCTGCCTCAACCTCCCAAAGTGTTGGGATTACAGGCATGAGGCACTATGCCCGGCCACCATTTGGATCTTGAAGCATTAAACCTTCAGATGTATGGAAAATGTTCTCCTAGTAATCCCCTAGCAATTGGGAGAATCGATTTCCCACTGGCCTTCTCTAGGCCTTCCAAACCAAGACCAGGCCAGGAGCGATGGTTCCAGAGCTGGCATTGCTACCACAGCAGCACAATTCTGGGCAGGCTACAGGGCTGAGGCTCAGTGTCTGTAAGATACAGGATCTATGGGAGGGTCACTTTAACTCTCCAACAAGACAGTGGCCTCCCTCCACTCCCCTGCCACACAGCAGAGCACAGTGGTTGAGAGCCAAGTAATGAGAATCCCTGGGGAGGTTACCTACCCTCTCTCTGCCTCAGATTTCCCCAAATGAGGATGACAACATGGAAGCCTACCCCAAACCAGGTAAAACCCCAAGGCACATAATGTCATCATGCCTGGAGATGTTCACTGTTGTCATAGAGATGTCATCTCTAGAGCTTCTTTCTCCCATTTTCAAAGGGAAAGCTGAGGGTGCTGATTGAACCCCAGCCCACATTTCTCCCATGGGACATGCACAGGTTTTTTTTTTCGTTGTAATCATTACTGCTGGGTTCCCCTCCTAAGTGGTTCCACCAATTCACAGGCCCACTAGCAGTGGGGTGAGAGTAGTATTCCCTCACCTTCTGTGCACAGTTCATATTAGCAAACCATTGTAGTCAACCTCACTGGGGGCAGACACTGGCTCCTTGCTGATTACGGTGAGATGGGGCATTGGCAGGTCCACTGGCTGCCTATACTTCTGCTTTTGTGATCATGTCTTTTTATCCTTGAGTCACCACCAGTGTTCTGAAGCCCAGTCTTGGCTCTCCCTCACATTCTCTTTTCCTGACCCAACCTGTAAGGCCACTGCCCCTCCCTGTGGGTCCCTTCAGATGTTCACCATCAGCTCTGGGGGCTGGGAAAAGCTTCCTTGTGACTGGGGATATCTGTCCCGCCCCTCCCTTACAGACCTCAGGGAATTTCCACCCAGCGTGGAGGGTGTATACTGTACCTCTTCTGCAAGATGGCAGCTGGGACTTGGATGACCCCTGTATCCCCACTGCTCAGGCACTGACTTGATGCCTCCCTAAGACAGCACTGGCCTCCAGCCTAGCCTGAGAAAGCCTGCTTTTTTTTTTTTTTTTTTTTTTTTTGAGATGGAGTCTTGCTCTTGCTCTGTTGCCCAGGCTGGAGTGCAGTGGCGCGATCTCGGTTCACTGCAACCTCCACCTCCCAGGTTCAAGCGGTTCTGTCTCAGCCTGCTGAGTAGCTGGGACTACAGGTGCACGCCACGATGGCCAGCTAATTTTTGCATTTTTAGTAGAGATGGGGTTTCACCATATTGGTCAGGCTGGTCTCAAACTCCTGACCTCAGGTGATCCACTTGCCTCGACCTCCCAAAGTGCTGGGATTACAGGCATAAGCCACCGCGCCAGGCCAGAAGCCTGAATTTTTTTGTACTCTCCTTTTTCCTTGAAAGCACAGAATACTTGTGGGCTGGCTATGGAATATTTTTTACCTGGAAATGTCTTCATAGGTCAGAACTGTGAAAAGGCTGATGTTTTATCTGAATTACAAAGTAGCAGGTTGTCCTGTCCTGGTAAAAAACAGATATTGGTAAAAAACACAGCTCGTCCGGGTGCAGTGGCTCATGCCTGTAATCACAGCACTTTGGGAGGCCGAGGCAGGCAGGTAACTTGAGGTCAGGAGTTCGAGACCAGCCTGGCCAACATGGTCAAACCCTGACTCTACTAAAAATACTAAAATTAGCGTGGCGTAATGGTGCACACCTGTAATCTCAGCTACTCAGGAGGGTGAGGCAGGAGAATCACTTGAACCCAGGAGGTGGAGGCTGCAGTGAGCCAAGATCGCGCCACTGCACTCCAGCCTGGGCCACAGAGTGCAGCATACACAGCTTGTGACACAGCTGAGCCTGAGTTTGTGAATAAGAGGGCTGAGAGCAAATGCTTCCCAAACTTTGTCCTGGAAGGAGACAATACCTTTATCATCTTAGCTGGGAACACAGTCTGCCCTCCAAAAGGAAGATGCTATCCCTATTCCCTGAGACTGTTCACTATACAAACATCCTTGAAAAGAGGCTGGTCACAATGGCTCACGCCTGTAATCCCAGCATTTTGGGAGGCTGAGCTGGGTGGATCACAAGGTCAGGAGTTCAAGGCCAGCCTGGCCAAGATGGTGAAACCCCATCTGTACTAAAAATACAAAAAAATTAGCCGGGTGTGGTGGTTGGTACCTGTAATCCCAGCTAGTCAGGAGGCTGAGGCAGAGAATTGCTTGAACCCAGGAGGCAGAGGTTGCAGTGAGCCGAGATCGCACCACTGACCTCCAGCCTGGGCAACAGAGTGAGACTCCGTCTCACAAAAAAAAAAAGAAAGAAAGAAAAGAAAAGAAAAGATAGCTCAGAACAAAGGCTGCCAGGGCTTATGCGTGTAAGATGGGCAGACCTATGGCGAATCACTTCCCAACATAGATTCTTCACTTTCTAGAATTCATTAGATGAGGGGACAACAGAAAGACTTGATAGGAATGGTGACCTCTCACAAATCCGTAACATTGCAAATAACACTCTCCCCTATACGGGCCCAGCTACTTTTCCTTGAGTGAAGAGAAGTATACTTTCTGGAACTTACTTTCCCAGGGCTGCTATTGAAATCCTGTTCCAATCAGACCATAAGATCAGTTAGGTGATTTAATTTCTGCAAAAGAAATAAACATAGAGTGAAATCATTCCAAGTTTTGAGGGAGAAGTATCACAGTTTTGGAACATGTTATAATTTGATAATCTCCTCTAAAAGTGGCTATTTGTTTTTTGAGTCAAATGGGCTTGTCTCTTAGAACAATTAACGTGGTTTGGAAACCTGACAGGATAAATTGGATAATGACTATTTAGCATAATTTCGGGTAAATGCAGTTCTCATGGAAGGTGGAAAGCTATCAGCCTGACAGTCCAAAGCACCGACAGTTTCTCCCCAAGAAGGAATAGGGGGTAGAGGTAGTGGCTAGACATGTTTCTATTTTTAAAACTGGCTTTTATTGAATGTTGGTGAATTTATCTCAGTATATTGATTTTAATTGGGATTTTAAAACTCCTTTGACAAGTCTGAGGCCCTCTAAAATGTCAAAAGGCTTAGACTGGGTCAACATCTAAAAAACCAACATAAATGAACTCAATCTTTTTTCTCTTTAATTCCATCAGACTGTTACTACAGATACCAAATAGCTGTGTTCTGTCTCTATTCAAAGTGTTGTCCTGGAGTTGTGTAGATGCAGCTACATCATTCTGTCTGGTCAAGGAATGGTAAGGTAATATGAACTTTGGGATTTTTGTACATACAAATAAGGGGCCTTTTTGTATGTGGAGGATGGGGTTCTAGGTTGACCTTTTCAGAAATCTAGCATTTTTAAATGTCATATCTAAGCTTCATAAAAAATTCCAGTATTAATACGCACATGAAAAAAATCTGTAAAATGATTTATAAATAGACTTACATCTTGGGAGGCAGTAGTATGGTGTGGTGGTGAGTCTGCCTGGGGCCAGAAACAGCTGCCCCTCAGTGGGCTTAAGATAGAAAGGTTACATATGCATAAGATAGAGGGGTTACATATGCTTGTTTTTGACCAAAATAATTATCTTGTGTATACCTTTAATCAATTTGGTAGTGTCACATAAATTGTTTTACATTTCTATGTTGTCTTATTTGTCTATTTGATTTGGTTTCCCCCACTCTGTGGCCACTTTCTATAGCGCTAAGAGTACTGAATGTCATTAGGTAAGAGGTAATTACCCTTTCCTTCTCAATAATTTATTTGACGGCCTATATATTTATTTTAATGACAACGTTGCTCAAAACACATTTGAAATTGCCTTTTTCAGGTACACAAATCATACAAGAGACTTGGCATTGTCAATTTATGGTTAAAATTTTTGGTCATCATTTATGACCAAAATAGAAATGAATAGTAGCACTATGTGTATTAGTCCCAATGGAACAAGCCAAATATCCATAATATCCATTGTTAGAATGGATGCACTGTAGTGTATTCATTCAATAAAGGACTATGAAGACATGAGAATGAAAAGCTTAATGCTACCCACAGCAACACAGATGAATTTCAAAAATATGTAATTGATCCAAAGAAGTCAGAAAGTACATACTGTACACTTCCATTTACTTAAGTTTCAAAATCAGGCAAAATTAATCTATAGCGGTAAAGTTGGGATTCTGTTTATGCTTTTACCCATGGTGGGGGCAGGATGCTGGAAGGGAACACAAGGGAAGAATTTCTGGGGGGCTGGTAATTTTGCTTCACGGTGCTTTTTGAATGGGCATGTTCACTGTGAAAATTAACAAGTAGTACACTTATGATTTGTACACTGACTTTTCTATATATGTGTCATACTTCAATAAGAACTCCTTTCAAAAAGTAAAAGTATTACTCCCCCTACACCTTAAGATGAACCTCATCTGTCTGACATTGTGCCGAATGACTCGGGACACCTAAAGTGAATACAGCTCTCAGCGCCAGGTAGGTTGTGACTGAAGCTACACAGACTCAGATATAATCCAGCCATGGATGACTTTTGTTGTGGGTGTTTCCTGGCCTGCCATTCAGGCTGCTGGAGGTGAATGGCATCGGAATCTGGAGAAGAAGTTCAACGGGCCCAGGGGCTGAAGCTTGAGGAAATATTCCTGCTGCTCAAGAGCCTGGAACTCTCTCACCTGCCCCACATCTATTAGTCTTTCTGGACAGTTGTGGAAGTTTCTACGTCTCCCTTTTCTATCCCTGCTACTTCTTTTAAAAGTCTTTTTCCTCCTAGGATGAGTCCAGGCTATCCTCACCCAGCTCTCCCGCTGAATGTCAAACACTTTCCACTTGCATCACTTTTTTTGGAATCTTCTCTCAGAGTTCCAGCAGTGCCCCCTTGTGGCTGCGACCGGGCAAACTGCAGAGCTGTTTCCAAGATCTCCTACTCCCTCTTTGCTCTATTTCTTCTCCTCCCTGGTGTTTTTTGAACTCATGCTTCTTTCTGGGTACTCAGAACCTTCCAATTCAGTCACCCTTAAGATCTCGAAGAATCCAATCTTGCAGACCTTTCATTCCCTCCCAATTCTCCCCATCAACATTTACTTATCCTATGTCCCATTCCATTGGTCTCTGACAACTAAAGGGAGATGATCCTTACAATATAACTCAGGCATAGCGAATAAACAGCTTCAAGTGTAACCTTTCCTAAGTAATAGTTGCTGTTTTATAATAGCAGCTTCCAATGTCTTCATCCAAAGGAATGAGTAAGAAAGGAATTCCAGCTCCATGGTAAGGTCAGGGGTTCTCTTCTGATGTCCCTCAAATCCACACTGCCATATTAAGACAGGCTGTGTCAGTTAGTGTTTACTGTTAGCAAGCCACCAAAACAGACCCAGCAGAGGGAAGTTACAGTAAGGATAGCAGGAGTGTACAGGTGGAGGGAGAGACCAGCCAGCCAGCTTTGGAAATGGGCCACTGGGCTAGAAGCAGGACTATGGGAAAAGAGGCATTGGAGGAATGGTCTCATAAGGACACCACCCTCACCTTAATGATCTCTCACCATGTTTAGACTCCACATCATTCTGCTTAAAATTCACGTTCCAGGGAGGATGGGCAATAGGGCCAGCTGGGGTCATCGAGCTGCCACCTGGCTAGGGCAGAATAGACACCTGATTGGCTGTTTGGAAGGTGTGCTCAAGCTGGGTGGTCCAAACTCACCAAAGTCCACCATGTGAACCCCATCATGCAAATCTGAGATCGAGTACATGTAATTATCCCAGGCCACATACCAGTGTAATAGATCTACTCTCATAACGACAAAAGAGTTGACACCTTCATTCTCTTCAGCAACCAGAAACCTAGGTGGGGTCTGACTTAAGGTTTGAAACGAAGAACAACTAATATAAACATTATTGCCAGGCACAGTGGCTCATGCCTGTAATCCCAGCACTTTGGGAAGCCGAAGCAGGCGGATCACTTGAGATCAGGGGTTCCAGACCAGCCTGGTCAACATGGTGAAACCCCATCTCTACTAAAAATACCAAAAATATCAGTCTGGTGTGGTGGCACATGCCTGTAATCCCAGCTACTCGAGAGGCTGAGGCAGGAGAATCACTTGAACCCAGGAGGCAGAGGTTACGGTGAGCCAAGATCACGCCACTGCACTCCAGCCTGGGTGACAGAAGTGAGATTCTGTCTCAAAAGTAAATGAATAAAATTTTTTAAAAAAACATTATTATATGAGCCAAATAGTGCAGCGACTCCATGTATTAGGTTTTTGTAAGAAAATGAGGCTGAAATGGCAAAGTGCTTCTCTTAGGCACTGTAAATCAGAATGGTATACTTCTGGCCAAATGTGTCTCCCACTGAAGACTAAGAAGAGAACATGGCTATCCTTTACATTGTCACTGTTGATGAATAGGCCCTCCTGGCAGCATGCCAGGTCACATCATGAAAGGACAGCTGTGGGTGGTGTGTACAGTGTCAGTCCATGAGAACGAGTCATGAGGCCATGTAGTGCAAGAACGAAAGATAAAGGAAGCAGCACAGACCAGTGCTTCAATGTTTAATGCTTATGTCTCGCTATGCTGATGAACTGCTCTTACAAAACAACTTCCCTTTAAAACAAAGACTCAAAAACCAAAATGAAGTGAGGCATTTCATGGGGCAGTCCACATGTCAGGATCACCTCCAGACTGTACTACTCCTGGTCACAAGCCACTCTGGCAGAACAAAACCCCAGATTACAGGCCTCAGTTCAGATTTCTTCATAGCAGTGGAAATAGCAACTGTGTAGGCAGGCAGAGGTCTTTGAGTAGAGTTGGTGTCCCCTTGTTCCATTTCATTTTGTAATTGTTCTATATTTTTCTGATTAAAGAGAATTTTGAAGAATCCCTAGTAACAAAATAGTAAAGATGTTATTGTACTGCCTCTGAATTTTCCTCTTATGATATGTACCAGTGTATTAGTACGTTCTCACACAGCTTTGAAGAAATACCTGAGATGGGGTATTTTAATAAGCAAATAGGTTTAATTGACTCACAGTTCTGCAGGGTTGGGGAGGCCTCAGGAAACTTACAATCATGGTGGAAAGGGAAGCAAACATATCCTTCTTCACATGGTGAAAGCAAGGAGAAGTACAGAGCAAAAGGGGAAACACCCCTTATAAAACCATCAGATCTCATGAGAACTCACTATCACAAGAACAGCATGGGGGTAACTGCTCCTATGAATCAGTTACCTCCCATCAGGTCCCTCCCACAACACATAGGCCTTATAGGAACTACAATTCAAGATGAGATTTGGGTGGGGACATAGCCATACCATATCAACCAAGAGGTGACTGAAGCCAGACTTTCTGGTCCTTCATCATTTCTCCACTAAATATATTGCCATAAATCTATGGTAGAATAACATACATTCTAGAGAAATTAGCAAAATGGACAAATTGTACAGAAAAGGAAAATAAGAGGTATGGAACTGATCTGGAGATGACTACAGGTACAAGATGTTACATGGGATATTTCCTGACTCAGAGTTTTGTCCAAGGCCCCAAAGGTGAGCACAATGTTAAGTGTCTGCTGGATCTAATGACAGATGTTAGACCATTTACCCAGGGCTTACTAAATGGTGAGCCCCCTTGCCACTCTTCAGCTTATGTACAGGAGAAGGCAAGAGTGAAAGAGGGTGGTTACAGTTCTGGAAGCTTCCTTCCCACCCCACTCCAAGGCAAGTGAGGGGGACTTTGACAGAACCACTCAGAGAGATTGACAGGTGCCCCTGTTGTAGAATGGTGTCTAATTCTCCAAAAAAAAAAAAACAACAACAATGAATAGGCGAGAAGCCAGCTAGAGCTACCTAAGACCGACTGTGAAGATGACGAGAAGGGCTGCAGAGGGAACAGCCCTGCTTCCAGGGCTGGGTGGGGAGCAGAGCCACTGGGTTGTTCCCATGGGCTAAGTACACATCAAGCAGCTGGGCCTAAGCTGTCTTGGAAGGACCCTGACCAAGAGGCCTGCAGGTGAGGTAACCTGACAGAAAAAGTTTGTGTGGGATGTGCTACCAAAAGCAGGAGCCGGCAGTCAACCAGAGGGTACAGCATCTGAACCATGGAATGGGTAAGAAGAGGCTACCAGCAAAGGGAGGGTCCTCCAAAAGCTCTCCAAAGTGGGCGCCTCCAAAGAACAAAAGAGGTATTAGGTTGGTTTAAGCAGTCTGTGGCCCACCAGCCAGGCACTGCCCGACCCATGGAACTAGCTCTTCTGGGAGCCTCTGGGGATGTTCACTGGGGATACCATGTTTGCTGCTTCTCTGTCATTTCACCTGCATAAGTCTGAGAAATATGTTGCAGAACTTAAACATAAGGTTTCTGTTTCTATAATGTATGACTTTTTGTTCTATTTCCTAATATTCTGTAACTCCTGAGATTTCAAGGGAACTGTTCATTGTTTTAATCCTATGCCTTCCCTACTGTGACTTATAAGAACATCCCCAGTTAAGCCCAATGTCTGGTCCTGGTGTTTTATCAGGAAATGAACACCGGCCGGCACCTCAGAACCCAGAAAGAGGCAGTTTCTCTGACCTCATTCCATGGAAAACATCTGTAACTGTTCCCTCAGCAATGTGTAACATTAGCCTCTGGAGAAGGCCCATAAAGGATTTTGCCTCTCTTCCCTGGGAATTCGCAGGAAAGGGCTGTCTGCATGAGCTCAGAATATCTGTTAATATATTGCCACTCAGAGACTTAATAAGGATTGAAAAGAGGTTTCCGCTGCACTAAGGGAAATTTATCAAAGAGAATTCCAGAGTATTGAAGCAGCTGAAAGATGATTTTAAAACAAAGGCCTGAAAACTATGCATGATAAATTATCACAGACGTGAGTACTTTTATAAGCATTCCATTTTTAAATTGCCCAAAAGAACCAACTTTTCAGCAACCTCTTTAGAATCCATTGGCAGCCCTAGATTCATTCCAGATGAACTCGGCCAGAAATTTCTACAGCAATGAGCATGTTCTATATCTGTGCTATCCAATACAGTACCCACTAGCCATTGAGAACTTGACATTTAGCTAATGTGACTGAGGAACTGAAGTTTAAATTTTATTTAAATAGCCTCATGTGGCTACTGTAGTAGACAAGGCAGGACTACACAGTAATTATAGCTTGCCTCTTAGTTGAAATGATGGTCTTATCCTTCACACCAGAGAAAACCCTGGGTTGTTTTTGAATTTAGACTTTTGAGTAATTTCTGTTTTTTTCTTCAGTATAGAGTTCATGAGAAATTGGTTATAATATGCCTCAAAGCTCTAATGACCATTTCTGTACGAAATTCTAGTTTCCAAACTGACTCCTTCAGGTTGAGTCTTTCAGAGTTTGAGTGCCATTGTTTTGACAAATATCAGATATTTTAAGAATTGGATGTTACAAATCTGATCACAAATAAAGTATTTTTCCTAGGTCACTGTCTAAAACTAGAGATGGTTGGTCTAGGAACCAATAGTCCTTTGGATTTTTAAATCAGTGTTTACAAAGTGGGGCAAGAGTACTCATAAAACGAACCAAAAAAGTAACAATGAGAAGAGAAATACGATTAAAACATGTTAAATTAAATAAGCGGGAGGCTATTGGCTCGAGGCTGTCTCTGTACTTTCATTTTATATGCAATGAATTGCCATTTAACTTAGTACATAAATACACTGAAACCTTAACCTAAGGAAGAGTATAATAAACAGCCAAGTCTCAGCCAAACACAAGCAGACAAGCTTCAGCCAATCACAAGCTGCCAACTGCTCAGAGCATATCCAAATGATCTGATCATTGATTGCAACCAGTCAGCCTATTTCTGTATTTTACTTCCATTCTGTCTATAAATACTCACCACCCACAAAGCTCTCTAAACCTATTCTGATTCTGAGTGCTGTCCGATTCATGAATCATTCTTTGCTCACATAAACTCTGCCAAATTTAAATCATGGCAATTGTTTTATTTTAACAGGCAAAAGTAAGGATTATCAAGCATTCTTTTCCAACCAAACTTTAGTCAGTCTCCTGACTAGGCCTATCTGTGCAATTCCTTGTAAAATCCAGTTTTAGCAAAACGCCTTGATAAATAGTTTAGCCAAAAGCAATCACCCTCAATATCTGATCACCCTTAAAATCTGATTTGGTTCCTCATCCTCCACCAACCTCCAGGTGACATCTGATCACCCTGGCCCATCTTGAGCAAGAATCTTGTCAGGTTGGTTTAGACAGAATCTCCCTTACCCCTGATGTTTCCTCTTAGAAATTTTCCATCCACTGACCCCCCTACCTTGCTCCTTGGCTATAAATTCTCACTTTCCCATGCCACATTTGAAGTTGAGCCCAATCTCTCTTCCCCACTGCAAGACCCTGTTGCAGTGGTCCCTATGTCTACCTCAATGGTCCTGAATAAAGTCTTCCTTACCATGCTTTAACAAGTGACAAGTGTCATTAAATAGTTTTCTTTCTTTCTGTTTTTTTTTTAGACAAAGTCTTGCTCTGTCGCTAGGCTGGGGTGCAGGGCACGATCTCAGCTCACTGCAACCTCCGCCTCCGGGTTCAAGCGATTCTCTGCCTCAGCCTCCCAAGTAGCTGGGATTACAGGCACGTGCCACCACGCCCGGCTAATTTTTTGTATTTTTAGTAGAGACGGGGTTTCACCGTGTTAGCCAGGATGGTCTCCATCTCCTGACCTCGTGATCCGCCTGCCTCAGCCTCCCAAAGTGCTGAGGTTACAGGCGTGAGCCACCATGCCCAGCCAAATAATTTTTTCTTCAACAAGGTATTATATAATTCTTAAGTGAAAATTGCATTACAATTTACGATAGCAAATATTTTAGCCCTGTAATAGACAGCAAGATAAAAGTAACCCCTGACAGCTCTGAGCTGACCCGGCAGTCACAGCTGGGCCTTGGTGCTCCGTGGAACATAAATACTTCACAGAACACCATGAGACGTGGCCACTCTTTGACCGGATGGATCAAGACAAAAACAAGACTCCTTTGTAATCACGTGGGAATGCTGAAAAAATATAAACATTGTCCAAACCACAAAAATGACCAAACATCCCCTATCCCAGTTAATGAGTTACTGGTCCTGTCTCCCCTCCTTTTAGGTAAGTTAATGAGTCACTGGTCTTGTCTCCCCTCCTTTTAGGTAAGATTTATTATGATACTTAATCATACAATCGCCCTCCTTTCTGTCAGCACCCAGTCCAGAGTATTGGATTGGATAATCTGCTTCCCTGAACCTTTCCCCAAATTACCTTGGAGTAAGGCATCAGCATAGGAGGCTGTCACATTCGTTCAACCATCACTGTGCTTTTACTGACCCTTTGCAGGCAAAGAATGAGAATGTGCACAGATGAGAAGTCCAGGATGCACATGACCACTCAATTAACATTTACTACTTTCATATCAACTGATGCATGCTAGGATGCTAAAAACACTTTTTGAATTAATTACTGCGTTAAATAGATTCACATTTATGTCTACGGTTATGTGAACATCTAGCTGAGCACTGTCTTGACTGTCCTGAGTAGAAGTAGAAAAGATAAGTTGTAAAGTAGGTCGACAAACTTTGCTGCTAAAAAACGAAAGTGCAGTTTCTTTCTTTCCGGCCGGGGCGGGGCCATAGCTCCTCCTCCATGAAGCCGCGCCAGCCCAGTCCCACGGCCGCCGCCGTTCGCTCTACGCAGGCGCCATTTGCCTAGCGCGCATGCGCTGGGTCCCAGGACCACGTGCGCCAGCCTGTGGGCTTGGATTGGCTAAGCCTTGAAGTTGTCCCAGTCCCGGTGACCGGAAGTTCTCCGTGGACGCTGGGCGGCTGAAAGCTCCGGAACTGCGCCTGCGCTTTTCAGTGAGTCATGCTTCAGGTTTGCCAGGGCCTGTGTCCCGCAGAAAGGCGAGTCCTTGTTCCCAGCGGAAGCCCACCCCGGCTCGCGGCGGCTTTCCGGTGCGCCCTGGGAGGCGTAGGTCCGAAGGTGCTCGCACCCCCACCCCTTCCTCTCCGACTGCCGAGGTCGCCAGAGTGGGCTGAACCCTCGGGACTGCCGCTGCTTGTGTGCGGGGTGCCGGGCCGTCATCCCAAGATGATTAGCGCCAGGCTTTGCATGTTGCTCGACCCCACCCACCGGAACTCGAACCCGGGCTAGACCGGGCTGTTGGGCTGGTTTCTTCCCCTCGCTGCACCTTTACTAGGGGTCACCATTAAGGGAAAGGGCCCTAGCGCAGTACTGAGTGGCTTTTATTATTGACTTTTTACCAACTTCTGGAAACATTGTTTCCAGAACTTTCCTCTCGTTCTTCTCAGGGTTTAGGCCATTTTTGTGCAGATGTGTGCACCTTGCTTACTATAATATTAGCTAATCTTTATAAGTTTTTATATGGATCCAATACCATATTTTGTGCCTACTTTTCCTGGCACTGTATAAACTTTTTGATATAGGTATGCATCTAAGCATTATCCATATTAGCATCAGTTCTAGAACCGTGGTGTCCAATAATGATAGCCATTAGTTACATAAGGCTTGAGCACTTGAAATGTGGCTTGTCCGAATTGAGATGTGCTATAAGTGTAAGACACAGTGAAGTTTGGAAAATTAGCATGAAAAAGAATGTAAAATATCTCAATTTGTTTATATTAATCACGTGTTGAAATGACTATTCTGGATACACTGGGTTAAATAAAATGTATAGTTTCAATTTTTATTTATTTATTTTT
>NW_016802942.1:412536-416819 GCF_001698545.2 Rhinopithecus bieti | reverse complement strand
CGGCTAGTTTTTTGTATTTTTTTAGTAGAGACGGGGTTTCACCGTATTAGCCAGGATGGTCTCGATCTCCTGACCTCGTGATCCGCCCGTCTCGGCCTCCCAAAGTGCTGGGATTACAGGCTTGAGCCACTGCGCCTGGCCTCAATTTTTATTTTTTAACATGAGTACTGGAAAATTTTAAATCATATTTGTGGTTTACATGTTATATTTATGTTGCACAGCCCTGCTCTAGAAAAGGGTCAACAAACTATGACCTGCAGCCAAATCCAGCCTGCCTGTTTTTGTAAACAAGTGTTACCAGAACAAGATCATGCCTATCCTTTTATGTTATTTTCTGTATCTGCAGTTGCTGCTACAAGAGCAGCAGAGTTGAGTAGTCCATAGAGATTGTATGGCCTACAAAGCCTAAAATATGTACCTTCTGATCTTTAACAGAAAAGTGTGCTGACCCCTGCTCTAGAACAATACCTGGTTTGGTAGATATTTTTAAGCCTTTTAATTGTAGACTCATATCCTATTATTCACACTTACTGTGTGACAGCCATAGTTCAAAGCACTTCATCAAGACTTTCATTTAATTCTCATTAATCCTAGGATGTTGGATTTCTCCCATTTTGTAGATGAGGAAATTGAGGCACAGAATGGTCAGGAAACTTATCCAACTTGCTCAGCACCCCTCAATTCTAGGAACTGGACCTGCTTGACCTTCTTTATGCAAATGTTTTGACCCCTCAAACCCACTTGATTAGCCCACAGTGGGCACCATGGTTCTGGTTGTTGTTGTTGTTTTGTTTTGTTTTGTTTTAACAAGATTTATTTGAACTAGAATTTTTTGAATTATTGTTCTGAACTAGAATCGAGATGGACTTGGTCTCCTATGGAAGAAGCCAAGGGGCACTGGGCTGAGGTGCAATTAGTACAAGCAAGCTGGTGTGTAGTGAAAAGAAATGAAGCTCACAAGCAGAGAAGAGAGAGAGCATCCTAGATGCTCATCACTCATTTAACAACAACAAAAATGTGTTAAGTAATAGTAAGCACTGGCTGGGTGTTTGCTAGGTGTGTATAGGTGAATAAAACATGTGGATCTTCTCTTATGGTCTTGTGGGGAAGGCAGTAAAAACGTTTTTTAAATGTGATGAACACCATGAAAAAAAACCATGCAAATTATTTACTGTTTTTAGCAGGTTTCCTCACCTGTAAGATGAAAATAAGCCATTATCTGTATTTCAGGAATATTGTGAGGATTGAGATGACAGGAGAGTGTATGTCCCAGAGAGTTGCTCAATAAATATATGTTGCCTTCCACTGTGAAGAGGTAAGTGAGGGGGTGAGTATCAGTAATTGTGTACATTATGACATTTAAAATATTACAGTTGTCATTTGTAATTTGTGGAGAAGGTTGTCAGCTGCATTGTTCACAGCAGGTGTTTCAAATCTTTTCTGACTGAATGAGACTCATCTAGAAAAAGCCAAAGTCAGAGTTGTCTGCATTCAGTCCAGGAGCAGAACCAGAACTGTCTTTGGGGCTGATGGCAGCCTAACTGGGAGGTCCTGCTGGGGTGTGGAGGAGGGTTGTATGCCTGTGTGTGGTTTAAATCAGAGTCACCTTGGAGAGCTGAGCCAATATGCAGGCCCTACTCTCAGAGATCCTAATTCATCTTATCTGGAGTGAGGCCCTGCCGTTGTTTGTTTTTGTTTTTTGTTGTTTAATTTCCCCAGATGATTCTAATGTGCAATCAGGGTTGAGAACCACTAATGGTGGGAGATCAGCCAGGCTCAGGATGCTGGTTGAGCAAAGGCACAGAGCTGTGCCCATCAGTGGTTGAGAGTAGTCAAGAGGGAGGCCTGCTAGGGCTCTTTTTGCCACTGGCCAAGGAGCTTTGGCTCCATCATGAAAGCAAGGGGAAACCTCTGAAGGGCTTTAAGCAGGAAAATGAGGGAATATCTTGCTGAGATCTGTACTAGAGGATGATCCCTCTAACAAAGTGCCAGACTCATAGTTGGGCCTTGTGAGTGCCAGAAGTAGAGTGAAGGCAGTGAAGGAGCAAATTATAGCTGTCCAGATGATGGAGAGCCCAGATAGGGTTTGGTACTACCCTGTGTGTATTTCCTCTAGCAACCAGTGTCTGTCCATGTTGAAATACCACATGTGTTGTAACTGGCCAGTTTCTTGTCAGTATTCCTCTCACTAGGCTATCAGCTCCTTCAAGGCAGAGACTATCTCTTTAGGCTCAGCATCTAGCATGTACTCTATCCCTAATATATATTTATTGAATGAACTGTGTAGAACTAAGCTGGACATATGCCTTACTTTGTTTTTTTATAGCAATTGTCAGAATTTTATATCTCAGTGGCTTCCATGTTATACCCTCCTAGGGCAATAAATCCTTTATATGTACATGATAGTCCCACAGAGGACTAGAAAGTTTGACTGGATTTAAATGCTATTAAAAATGTGGAAGGGAATGGAAAACAATATAGTGGGTCCTCAAAAAATTAAAACTAGAATTACCATATAATCCAGCAATTCCGTTTTTGAGTATATACTCAGAAGAATTGAAAGCAGGGTCTCAAAGAGATTGGTATACCAGTGCTCACAGCAGTATTATTCACAATAGCCAAAAGCTAGAAGTAACCCAAGTATCCATCGACATTTGAATGGATAAACAAAATGTGTTATATGTAGACAATGGAATATTATTCATTCTTAAAAAGGAAGGAAGTTCTGACACATGCTACAACATGGATGAACCTTGAGGACATTATGCTAAGTGAAATAAGCATGTCACAAAAAGAAATACTGTATGATTCCACTCACATGAAGTACCTAGAGTAGTCTCATCCATAGAGACAGAAAGTCGAGTGGTGATTGCCAGGGACTGGAGGGAGGGAAGAATGAGGAGTTGTTTAATGGGTGCAGAGTTTTCGTTTTGGGAAGATGAAAAGAGTGCTGGACATAAGCATCTTGGTGGCAGGGACTGTCTTTTCAAAAATCCATGGGCTCTGTTTTATAGCACTTGATATTAAATAATCACCACTGAACATACACCGGCTAAGAACACTGAAGTGATTACGGAGAGAATTCTTGCAATCTTCTCAGACACCATCTGACAACTGACATAAAACATAATGACCTTTTAGTAATTCTACTTCTCTTCTCTTTTCTTTTTTTTTTTGAGGTGGAGTCTCGCTCTGTTGCCCAGGCTGGAGTGCAGTGGCGCGATCTCGGCTCACTGCAAGCTCCACCTCCCGGGTTCACGCCATTCTCCTGCCTCAGCCTCCCGAGTAGCTGGGAGTACAGGCGCCCGCCACCACATCCAGCTACTTTTTTTTTTTGTATTTTTAGTAGAGACGGGGTTTCGCTGTGTTAGTCAGGATGGTCTCGATCTCCTGATCTTGTGATCCACCTGTTTCAGCCTCCCAAAGTGCTGGGATTACAGGCATGAGCCACCACGCCCGGTCTAGTAATTCTACTTCTGTGAATTCACTTTAAGGAAATGAAAGATGTGGAGACCGCATATGTAAGAATTTTCTTCAAACTTAGAGGAGAAACTGGAAGGCCCTCAAATAGGAGAATGGTTAAAAACTATTGCAAACTCCTAGTATGATCCAATAACATAGCCATTTAAAATCATGTTTTAGAGAATACTTAATGATGTGGAAAAATAGTCCTAAAGCTAAGTGAAAAAAAAAATCAAGATGTAAAACTATATAAAAGATTAAACAGAGTTATATAATCCAGCAGATTCAAGATAATGAAAACATATGTCCATGCAAAAACTTGTACACAGGCCAGGCATGGTGGCACATGCCTATAATCCCAGCGCTTTGGGAGGCCAAGGCAGGTGGATCACCTGAGGTCAGGAGTTTGAGATCAGCCTGGCCAACATGATGAAACCCTGTCTCTATTAAAAATACAAAAAATTAGCTGGGCGTGGTGGCAGTCGCCTGTAGTCCCGGCTACTCAGGAGGCTGAGGCAGAAGAATGGCGTGAACCCAGGAGGTGGAGCTTGCAGTGAGCCGAGATCATGCCACTGCACTCCAACCTGGGTGACAGAGCAAGACTCAGTCTCAAAAAAAAAAAAAAAAGACATATGAAAAGACTGAAGATAATACACAAAATTTTAAAGAGGGGCATTTTCTGAATGGTAAGATTTTAAGTAATTTTCATTTGTTCTTTTAATCTTTTCTGTAGTTTCTATGATAAGCATGCATTGTTTTCATAATCAGAAAAGTTATTCGTCTAATATAATTTCATGATAAACTACACATTTGAGATATAC
>NW_016802942.1:405500-410796 GCF_001698545.2 Rhinopithecus bieti | reverse complement strand
CCATTCAGAAAATGCCCCTCTTTAAAATTTTGTGTAACTCTTTTCAGTCTTTTCACATGTAATTCTTAAATAAAATTTGGATCAGATTCTATTTTTAATTAACACCTTTATTCAGATGTAGTTCACACATCATACAATTCACCTAAAGTGTACAATTCAGCGTTTTTTAGTATACTCAGTTGTATAACCCATCACCACAAATAAATCAACTTTTAGAAGATTTATTTGTGCCACCACTCCCCAAGAAAATCCCTGAACTTTATCAGCTGTTCTTCCTTCTTCACCCTGCTGCCCTTCTGCCCCACCCTACCTAGTCAACAACTAATCTATTTTCTGTCTCTATAGATTTGCCTGTTTTGGACATTTCATGTAAATAAAATCATGTAATATGTGGTCTTTTCTGTCTGGCTTCTTCCGCTTAGCATAATGTTTTCAAGGTTCATCCATGTTGTAACCTGTATCAATACTTCATTCCTTTTCATGGCAGAATAATATTCTGTTGTGTGGATAAATCACATTTTATTTATCCATTCATCAGTTGATAGACATTTCGATTATTTCCCATTTTTGGCTATTGTGAATAATACTGCTATGAACATTTGTGTACAAGTTTTTGCATGGACATATGTTTTCATTTCTCTTGGATCTGCTGGTCATGATAACTGGTTTATTTATTTATTTTATTTTATTTTTTTAGACAGACTCTTGCTGTGTCGCCCAGGCTGGAGTACAGTGGCACGATCTTGGCTCACTGCAAACTCCGCCTCCCAGGTTCATGCCATTCTCCTGCTTCAACCTCCCAAGTAGCTAGGACTACAGGTGCCTGCCACCACTCCCAGCTAATTTTTTGTATTTTTAGTAGAGACGGGGTTTCACCATGTTAGCCAGGATGTTCTCAATCTCCTGACCTCATGATCTGGCCTCCCAAAGTGCTGGGATTACAGGCGTGAGCCACCACGCCCAGCCCATATGATAACTGTTTAATCTTTTATCTAGTTTTACATCTTGATTGTTTTTCACCTAACTTTATGACCATTTTCTATGTCATTAAATATCTAAATACATGATTTTAAATGGTTATATTATTGTATCTAAGGAGTGTGCCATATTTTTAACCATTCTCCATTTAACCATTTGAGGTCCTTCCAATTTCTCCTTAGAAAAAAATTCTTACATATGCGGTCTCTACATCTCTCATTTCCTTAAAGTAAATGTATGGAAGTAGAATTACTAAAAGGTCATTATGTTTTATGTCACTTGTCAGATGGTGTCTGGGAAGACTGCGTGAATTCTCTCTCTAAACACTTCAGTGTTCTTAGCCTGTGTATGTTCAGTGGTGATTATTTAATATCAAGTGCTATAAAACAGAGCCCATGGATTTTTGAAAAGACACAGTCCCTGCCATCAAGATGCTTATGTTCACATCTAGACCAGACAGATAAATATAGATCCAAGGGTATTATATAGACAAGATTATGTACATTATGTGGAGGGAAAAAGGTAGACTGCTTAGATAAAGTAAACGTTTGCTTGCCTAGGATGAGATTCACACAGACATAATCATTGAGCAACTTTTTACACTTAAAAGTTTTTAAACAATTAACAAAACCGAAATGTAGGAACCAGTTAGTCTAAAGTCATAAATCATCTGGATCATTGAATCTGAACCTTTCCCTTGTTCAGGAGACTCCTGAGGCAGCACAGTGTAGCCTGTTGGCTTTTGGGACCCGCAGACGTAGCTCTAGCTGCTTTTCAACCTGTGCTGTCTCACAGTTTCTTTAGATTGCTTGAGACATTAGCAAACCCTTTCTGTCTTGTTTCTTACTCTTTTATATTCAGAAGAGTACCACTTTAAAGATTATGAAATGAACAAGTAGTTGAATTATATAGCTGACTCGGGAAAAATTGTCTAGCACTGTTCAGCATTGCCATATTGATGCTGACACTGGCATGATTTCATCTCCAGGATGACCACCGGATTCCACCCAAATGGATTGACTGCTCTAGAAAGATCATTGATTTGTAAAATTGGAGATGGAAAAGCTATAGCAGATCCCCTGGCGAGCCTCTTAAGCAGATGTTATGTAGAGGCTCTGCAATACTGTTTGTTTGTTTTTCACTAGTAGGAATTAAACTCTTGAAAGTAAACCATATCACCTTAAAGACTCCATTTTCTAGTGTGTCACATACATTTGTATTACATGACTCCTTCAGAAAACATTGCCTAGGTAACTGACAGAAACTGCTATTTTTGTATCCAGAAGCTGCGACTAGCAAAGGCAAACTTAAGAAAACTGAAACCTTTTTTTTCTTTGCAGCTGTAAAGATGTCTGACAAGAACCAGATAGCTGCCAGAGCCTCCCTTATTGAGCAACTGATGTCCAAAAGGAATTTTGAGGATCTTGGCAACCACCTTACTGAGCTAGAAATAATTTATGTGACTAAGGAGCATCTCCAGGAGACAGATGTGGTCAGAGCTGTGTACAGAGTCCTCAAAAACTGCCCCTCTGTGGCTTTGAAAAACAAAGCCAAGTGTTTGCTGTCAAAGTGGAAAGCTGTTTATAAAGAGACTCACTCCAAAGCTAGGAACAGCCCTAAATTATTTCCTGTGAGGGGTAATGAAGAAAATTCAGGACCTTCTCATGACCCAAGTCAGGATGAGACACTGGGCATCTGCAGCTCGAATTCTCTATCTTCCCAAAATGTTGCAAAACTCAGTGAAATGATTGTGCCTGAAAATAGAGCCATTCAATTGAAACCTAAGAAAGAGCATTTTGGGGATGGTGGCCCTGAATCCACTGGTAAGAGATTGAGTGAGTTGCTGGATCCCACAACACCCATGAGAACTAAATGCATAGAGCTTCTTTACACAGCTTTAACTAGTTCTTCCACAGATCAACCCAAAGCTGATTTGTGGCAAAACTTTGCAAGAGAAATTGAAGAGCATGTTTTTACCCTTTATTCAAAGAATATCAAAAAATATAAAACTTGCATCAGAAGCAAAGTTGCCAATTTGAAGAACCCCAAAAATTCTCACTTACAGCAAAACTTGCTCTCTGGTACCATGTCTCCACGAGAATTTGCTGAAATGACTGTCATGGAGATGGCAAACAAGGAACTGAAGCAGTTGAGAGCCTCCTACACGGAATCTTGTATCCAGGAACATTACCTTCCCCAAGTAATTGATGGCACACAGACAAATAAAATAAAATGCAGACGCTGTGAGAAATACAATTGCAAAGTCACTGTAATTGACAGAGGAACACTTTTCCTTCCCAGCTGGGTGCGGAATTCAACCCTAGATGAACAAATGATGACTTACGTAATTTGTAACGAATGTGGGGAGCAGTGGTACCACAGCAAGTGGGTGTGCTTTTAACTGTAAATGAGTGTTCTCTTAACAGATAACCTGAGTGATTGATACCTTTTATTTGTACAACCCTTTTGTGCTTTTAAAAATCTTGTACACACTACTCTCTAAAACAGAAGAAGGAGGAAAGAAAGTTGTTCCTGAAGCTGACACTACCATCCCTAAAAGTTACAGTTTGGGGAGAGGGAGTGGATGACTATTTGTATTGTGCCTTGTGGCCATTTAATACCTTACTGTAGACAGAGTGTGGGTGAGAACAGCCCAGCATAAACTGGGAGCCTGTGGGAAATGCATCCCAGGCCTCACACCATTGAATCTGAATCTGCATTTTGGCAGGATCCCCAGGTAATCTTCCAGGATGGGATAGTTTGAGAAGAGCTGCTTTAGCAGTAGGCCTGTGGCTTTCAGCAGTGACTGCATATTAGAGTCATCTGGGAAGCTTTGAAAACCCACTGATGCTGAGACCCCACCCTAGAACAATTCAGTTGGAACCTATGAGATGGGACTCAGGCATCAACATTTCTTTTTTCATTCCTCAAGTTATTTTAAGATGCAGTCAGAGTTGAGAACTACTCAGAAATAGGCTCTCATTTGATCCTTTTTACAGCTCTAAGACAAGAGTGTTATTCCAGGCACTTCATGAATGAGGAAACAGGTCCACAGAGGTGTGGTGACACGCCCAAGTGACACAACCATAAATAGTACCAATTCAGACAGATCCCAGATTTTCTTCCTCCAGACTCACTGAGACTGGCTCAATATCGACTTCTGAGAAATGTATTCCTGGAGGTCGGGGATGAAATGAAGAATATGTTTAGACTCCAACACTGGGTGACTAGATCTTCATTCTTTTCCCCTCTCTTTTCCCATTTACAGGTCTCCCTTCAACCACAAAAGTCACCCTGGAACTCATCCCACAGTTAGAATTTTGTTTGGAACCCTCTTGCTTAGTTGAAGGAGTTGTTTTTTTTTGTTTTGTTTTGTTTTGTTTTTGTTTGTTTGTTTTCCCTGTAAACAGGTTTTGGGGATATATAAACTCTAGGATGCTTAGTTTCTGATGTCAGGAGTCTTCATGTTCTCAAGGACAACTGTCCTTGAGATGGACATTAATGGTCATTAGTCTGTCAGAGGAAGCCCATCGCCTTAGCCTTTGAATGTAGAAACAGGCAAGCATTTATCTAATAAATGAATTGAAGACAAAATTACCTCTTTGAGGCCTTTGCAAACAGTGTTTAACCAGTTTATATAATTGTTTGAATACAACAAGCCTTCTATGTGATTATGGCTGATTTTTTTTCCTTAAAAAACTCATAGAATGTTCATTGTTTTATAGTTTTAAAAGTTTACTTTGGCGGTCTCTGCAAACCTACACATTTCACTTTTCACCAGTTTTTTTCTCCTAACTCTCTTCCTTTGTTGGAGCTCTGAAGGCCTAACTGTATGTACACTTTACCTGCCTGACAGAATTCTCCAAAACATGCATAAAAGTAAAATACGGTCGTATTTTCAAATAATTTGGAAGAGTCGGTTCAATGCCATCAAGTGTGAAATCTATTTTGATATACTTTCTCCCCGTGTCTTCCCAGGGCTGCTTTTTGTAATGCAACATGTTTAGTTGTTAACTTGCAAGGTCATCTAAAACTTAAAGTTTCACAGAGTGTGGTTTCATATGACTTGGAATGATCTGCAAAACTATTCAGTGGTTACGAAAGAGCACAGCACATAAAAACCAAATTTGATTAGTTCAAGTCAGTGTTTATGTTTTGCTTTGGGGTTTGTGTATATGTGTGTAGTTTTATTTATATTGGAATTTGGTAAACTAAATGTTCAAACAAATAAAAGTACTTGAAATGGAAATTTCCTTATTCTCCAAAATATAAAAATCTGCGTGGTCTGGCTGGGCACAGTGGCTCATGCTTGTAATTC
>NW_016802942.1:391450-402527 GCF_001698545.2 Rhinopithecus bieti | reverse complement strand
AAAAAAAAAAAAAAAAAAAAAAAAAAAAAAAAAAAAAATCTGCATGGTCTTCCTCATTTCATTTCATCTTTAATTAGTGAGTTTTGCAACTCAAGATAGGAAAATAGTAATGTGTGTGTTTTTCTTTTGGTTAATGAGACAGCATTACATTTGCTGCCTATAGGCAATTCTTTCACATCCTATGTCCTTTCCCCTAAAAGAAGGGACTTTCTTTAAAATTGACTGCAGGGTAAAGTTTTTTTTTCTTTGTTTGTTTGTTTGTTTTTTGTAATAGACACGTTCTCACTCTGTCACTAAGGCTGGAGTGCAGTGGTGCCAGCTCAGCTCACTGCAGCCTCAACCTCCCAGGCTCAAGTGATCCTCCAACCTGAGCATCCCCACTCCCTTGAGTAGCTGGGACTGCAGGCACGTGCCACTATGCCCAACTAATTTTTGTATTTTTTGTGGAGACGGGTTCGTCATGTTGCCAGGCTGGTTTCGAACTCCTGGGCTCAAGCGATCCTCCCAAAGTGCTCAGCCTCCCAAAGTGCTGGTATTACAAGCATGAGTTACCGTGCCTGGACAAGACTCTTTAATTTAAAATCACTTTTACAGAAACAGCAAATGGGAGGCCCTGAGGCAGGAGAGTGCCTGATGCAGTCAAGTTCCAGCAAGAGTCCATGGCAGCTAACTCACAGTGAGCAAGGGGAACAAGGATGAGAGATGCAGTCAAAGAGGCCATCATGAGGGCTTTTGTCCGTCAGCCATGGTAAGGATTTAGGGAGTTTCTTAAAGCATGATGGGAAACCACTGAAGCTGGGGAGTTTGTGGTGATGAGATTTAACACCCTTTAGGAAGGATCACTCTGGCTGTTACATTGAATTAGACGGGGAAGGAAGCAGGGATGCATGCAGGGACAACAGGTGACCGTTGGCAGTGGTCCAAATGTCACATAACTGGCTTCAAGCAAGAGTACACAGAGACTGGCTCCCTGAATCCTTGTAGTCAGCAAAATCCTTGACAACTTTGCAAATGGGTGTTTCATAAAATACACTAAATCCCAAATTCCCTACCCATGACCCATAATAAACAATAATAGACAATGCAGAAATTCAGCACTGGATTGCTATCCTATACCCTGGTTGCTATGGTTACTGGGAGTCCCTGCATAGGGCATAAACACCAGTTGTTATACCTGAATGTAGGAGCGCTCTCTTGACTCTTGATGGATTTTCCCACATTGCTCTCCTTTTGTCTGTGTTACTTTTTTGAGATAAAAAGTTGGATACAATTGGAGCTCTGTCTCTTCCCGGAGCACTTCCTGTGATGAGAGGCTCCTTTCATTCGCCACTACCATTCTAAATACCAGTCAGGAAGCCTGCAGCTGGCAGTGCTCCACTGCTTTGGCAAGGGCTGGGCGTTCATCTTCTGGATCAGATTGCTTTGTTATTTATAACTTCCCTGTAAATACAAAATATTTTACTAAAGTAGTTATTTTTGTATCTCTCAGATGCTGTAAGTACCTAGGCTTTCAGGAGAGCCTCACATTCAGAAGGGAGACCAGATGACAACCTCATATAGTCCCATTTGCATTATTATTTAAAACTGGGATTCCTGGCCACACGCAGTGTCTCACATCTGTAATCCCAACACTTTGAGAGGCCAAGGTGGGAGGACCACTTGAGCCCAGGAGTTGGAGATCACTCTGAGCCCCGTCTCTACAAAAAATACAGAAATTAGCCGGGTGTGCTGGTGTGCACCTGTAGTGTCAGCTACCCAGGAGACTGAGGTGGATCACCTGAGCCCAGGAGATTAAGGTGCAGTGAGCCATGATTGCACCACTGCACTCCAACATGGGTGACAGAGACAGACCACATCTAAAAAAAAAAAAAAATAGGTCTCCACAAATGTTACCATGCATCGTCAGAAATGCTCTGTGTTCATGATTGCACATTGCTTTCACTTTGCCAGGTGCTGGGGGCAAAGAGATGATTAAGACACTGTCCCAGGCCTCGAGCCCCACAAAATGCTGGGGAAGTGCCATGCTATGCAGCCAGCAATCATTTTACCTTTTAAGAGCTTTGAGAGAGACACCCACTGGAAAGGGGTACAGAGGACCCCAGAGGATCAACTAACCCAGTGTGGGAGGGTCAGGGAAAGTTTCATAGAGCCCATGACCCTTAGGGCAAATCTTGAGAGGAAGATGGCCGGGCAGAGGAAATGGGAAAATCTGTTCCAGCACCATATTTGCTAGATTATTGGTACTTTATGTACAGCATCTCCTTTAATCTTCACAACTACCCTGCTACACAGCATTTTAGAGGTGAGGAAACTAAGGCTGAGAGAGATTAAGTTACTTGCCCAAGGGTACACAGAGACAAAGCCAGGACTAACTCATAACAAAGTAGGTAGGTTTTGTTTGTTTTGCATGTCAGATTGCTTCTAGAAATAACAGCGGGCTTCCTATTAATTCCAGGCAAGGTCCTGCTATTTTATAATTGTGGTTTGTTCTTTCAATGATGGGAGCATGTGGTGTATGGATCCCACCTTCCCCCAGTACTGTGCACTCCTCCCCATGATGGAGAGATTGGGAGGAACCACCTGGCTAGGATTGCTGGCTCTCCTGACACCTTCTCATGGCATCCATGTGGTTTATCTAGTTTTCTGAAAAGTAAGTAATTTTTAAAATACTGAAATTTGAAAGTATAAGAACATGTTGCTTTTAAGGGATATTTACATGTTTATATATTTTATGAATTTGAAGACTATAAATATATAAATGCAGTTTCAAGTATCATTTCCTATAAAATATAGGGTCTTTCTTTTCTTTTTTTTTTGAGACAGAGTCTCACTCTGTCACCCAGGCTGGAGTTCAGTGGTGCGATCTTGGCTCACTGCAACCTCCGCCTTCCAGGTTCAAGTGATTCTCGTGCTTCAGCCTTCCAAGTAGCTGGGATTACAGGCATGCACCACCGTGCCTGGCTAATTTTTTGTATTTTTTTTTTTAGTAGAGATGGGGTTTCACCATGTTGCCCAGGCTGGTCTTGAACTCCTGGCCTCATGTGATCCACCTGCTTCAGCCTCCCAAAGTGCTGGCATTACAGATGTTAGCCACCATGCCCCGCCAAATATAGGGCCTTTCTTTCTGTTTTCACGTTCTGCCTGTATGATCTAGGGAAATAACAATCAATTATGAAAAAATAGTTATTTAGAATCCGTTGTTAAGTTATTGTAAGTACACTCCTGGACAGAGAGTCAAAATAGAATTAAAATTAATTTGTCAGACATACTCCTGCTTTCTCTTAAAATGTAAATGAGATACAAATAGGGGTAGTTCCACATTAGTCATTATCTTTTTCAAATGGTGGCAAGATTTTTTAAAAAATCTAAAAACAACCATGGTGAAGTTACATATCCAATTAATAAGCAAGCTAAAACTTCACCCATTCAAAACTTCTTTACTTTTGTTTTGGAGTATACCATAGTCACTTTTGAAATGCAGGTCAACCTAGATACAGGTAGCTCCCCAACAACTACTTTTACAGCTTCAGAGTGATGTCGTAACTCACGAAATTCCCCTTTGTAGACTGAAACAAAAAATTCAGAAATTTCCAAGGTGCCTGTGAGGCCCTGAGTCATCTGGCTGGATTCCACCTAATGCGCCTCTCTGTGAATGATTCAAGACAGAGCTGCAAAACCAGTTTCAGTTTTTGTTGTTATTTTTTTCTCTAACCACAGCACAGTCAGGCACTTGTCCAACAGTTTCCCACATAGCTCTTCCCCATGGCGTGTGACTTCATGTGCGTGTCAGTTGGGAAGAGCTAAAAGTCAAAGTTCACCCATGTCTAGCAGAAAAGGACTTGAAGATTTTACATGGACTGTGTGTTGGTATTTATGAGTCCACCAGGCCATCTCGTTTTGTCTTATCTTTTCAGACTGAAGATTTCTATTCCTTCAGTTTTATTTTCTTTCAGCAGATGGGCTTTTGTCCCCCATCTTTGTGAAATCTCACAAATTGCTCAGCAGAAAGTTTCCAGACGACTTAGTGGATTTTTATGAACATTTAAAAATGAGGCTGAATGTGGTGGCTCAGGTCTTTAATCCCAGTACTTTGGGAGGCTGAGGTGGATGGATCATCTGAGGTCAGGAGTTTGAGACCAGCCTGATCAACATGGTGAAACCCTGTCTCTACTAAAAATATAAAAATTAGCCAGCATGGTGGTGCGCACCTGTAGTCCCAGCTACCTGGGAGGCTGAGGCACAAGAATTGCTTGAACCCGGGAAGCAGATGTTGCAGTGAGCTGAGATCATGCAACTGCACTCCAGCCTGGGTGACAGAGGGAAACTCTGTCTCAAAAAAAAAGGGTATGGGGAGTTCTTTTTGGGGATGCTAAAAATGTTCTAAAATTGATGGTGGTGATGGATGCACATGCTAAACATCACTGAATTGTACACTTTAAATGAGTGAATTGTATAGTATAAATAATATCAATAAAGCTGTTACCCAAAAAAATCAGATGAATGGAAGGAAGATATTGGAGAGAGGGTCTCTATTGGATATTTATCTCGGTGAGTCATTCTGAACCTTAGTCCCAATTTACTCATGCTTGTAATGGTAGTCTTTCTCAAAGGGGGCTTTCCAGAGGCCCCAGCCACATCACTGACAGATAAAGAGTGAGTCTCCCAATGCCTTCGAAGTTGTCAGGGCAGTTTCCTGGGCTCAGCATTTGCGGTTCTGCATAAAACTGGCTTTCACACAGCTCACGGGGCTCAGCGGGGATCCCAAATCATCGGTCCTTGTGTTTCTTCCCCATTTCTCAAGCCACAGATCTGAGCTGAACTATCAATGATATTAAACCCTGGAAAATAAAAAATCCTCTAGAATCAACCCCAAACAGTTGACATTTTCATTCCCAGTGAGAGCTATACTCAGAAAAGAATTGTAATAACCACAAATGAAATCAGCCCTGCACTCTCGCCCTTCATATTGAGGCCCTGAGATCAATGGCATCAGCATCACCTGGGAGAAAATACCAAAACAAGGGCCGCATCCCAGACCTACTGAATCCGAATCTACATTTTTCACCAAGTCCTCAGCAATCAACTGCATATTAACTGTCCACAGCAGCTGGCCCTATGAAGTCTGCCTTCCTGCTTATACTTTTGGATGAAACGCCTGAGTTCCTAGCATGGAACCTAACATGGATCTCTCAGATTGTCTCGGTCACCAATGAGCTCCACCCTCTATGTCGCTAAATTCAGGGGACAATTCTCAGCCTTGAATCCTATCTACAGCATTTGACATGCTTGCTTCCTTCTTGAGAACATTTCCATGTGGCTTGCAGTAGGTTACACTCTCATTGGTTTTCCCTGTCACTGGTCACTCTGTTTTAGTATCTTTTGCTGGTTCCTCTTTCCTGACCTTTTAACTGGAATGTCCTGGAATGTCCTGGAATGTCCTGGAATGGACCCCCTCTATCTACATTCACTCCTTTGGTGATCTTCTGTAGTTCCATGGCTTCCTACATCATCTCCATGCTAATGACCTCCCCGCTGTCTGTCTTCAGGCTTGCATCTCCCCCTCAGAATTCCAGATCCAGAAACCTAACAGTCAACTTGACAACTCTACTTGCATGTCTGGTGAGCATCTCAAACTTAACATGTTTAAAATCGAGCTTTCAATCGTCTCTCCAGCGCCCTTGAATGGCAACTCCATTCTTGTGTACCTTGAGCTAAAGAAACATGGAGTCATCATTAACTCCTCTCTTTCTTTCATATCATACTTCCAATCAGGGGGCAAATCATATTGGCTCTATTTCAAATATATATCCAGAAGCCCAACTTAAAAATGGGCAGGAGATTTGAATAGACACTTCACCAAAGAAGAGCAAAGAAGATACAGGAGTGCCAGTGTGCACATGAAAAGATGTTTAACATGGTTAGTCCTTAGGGAAATGCAAATTAAACCCACCACTAGAAACTGCTTCACACCCACTTGGATGGCCATAATTAGAAAAAAAATAATAATAACAAGTGTTGGTGAGGATGTGGAGAAATAAGAATCTTTGTACATTACTGGCAGGAATATAAAATGGTGCAGCCACTTTGGGAAACAGTTTGGCAGTTTCTTAAGAAGTTAAGCATCATAGTAAACATACAACTCAGTTAAAAATAAAAGAAGTTAAGCATAAATTTACCCATACATCCCAGCAATTCTACAGCTTTGTGTGTACACAAGAGAAATGAACCCATACATTTACACAAAGACTCATCTGTGAGCATCCATAGCAGCACTATTCATAGTAGCCAAAAAGTGGAAACAACCCAAATGTCCACTAACTCGTGAATGGATCAACAAGATATGGTATAGTTATTCAAAGAAATACTATTCCATAATAAAAAGGAATGAAGTAATGATACATGCTGTAGCACAAATGAACTTTGAAAGCATTTGCTAAATGTAAGAAGCCAATCACAAAAGACCACATATTGAATGACTCCACTTATGTGAAGTATCTGAAATCCACAAATCTACACAGATGGAAAGTGGATTCGCAGTTACCTGGGGCTGGTGGGAGAAAAGAGGAGTGACTACAGATGGGCACAAGGGACCCTACTGGAGTAATGGAAATGTTCTGAAATTGGATTGTGGTAATGGCTGAATAACTCTGTAAATTTGTTTAAAAATCATTGAATTGTGCACTTAAAACAAGTGAATTTTATCGTGCGTAAATTACACCTCAATAACACTGTTTAAAATATCCAGAATGTGACCACATATTATGTTCTCTGCCATTGTCTTGTTCTAAACCAGCATCATCCTCACCTGGCTGACTGTCACCTGGATGACCAGTTGTCATACAGATACCACCTGCTAAGTGGTTGCCTGACTTCCACTCTTGTCTCTTAAGTACATTTCTAACAACAGCCAGAGTGAGCCTGGGAAATATGCAGATCAGATCAGGTTACCTCTCTGCTCAAAACACTCTGTTGGCTCCTGTCTCCAAGAGAAAGACAAAGTTCTTATAGTGGCCTTTAAAGCTTCACTTATCTGGCCCCTCCTTGTTACCTTTCTGAGCCCCCTGCCTGCTATTAATGCTTACCCCCTTGCTAGAGACTGCATTCAGTCACACTGGCCTCCTTGCTGCTCTTTAGCCATACGAAGCGCTTTTCTGCCACAGGGCCTTTGCATTGGCTGTTGCTTCCTCTGGAATGTTCATACCCCAGATTCCTTTTTTGGTTTTGTTTTGTTTGTAGACAGGGTCTAGCTCTGTCATGCAGGCTGCAGTACAGTGGCATGATCTCAGCTCACTGCAACCTCTGCCTCCCAAGCTCAAGAGATTCTCCCACCTCAGCCTCCTGAGTAGCTGGGACTACAGCCACATGCTATCATGCTTGGCTAATTTTTAAATTGTTTTGGTAGAGAGGAGGTCTCAGTGATATTGCCCATGCTAGTATTGAACTCCTGGGTTCAAGTGATCCTCCCACCTTGGCCTCCCAAAGTGTTGGGATTACAGGTGTGAACAACTGTACCCAGCCTCCCAGATTCCTAATGACTTAACTTACCTCTCTCAAGTCCTAGCTCAAATGTCACCTGGGGCAGTGAGGCTTTCCTGCCCTCTTCTTACATTACCTAGCACCCTTTCTGATTTTTTTTTTTTTTTTTTTTTTTTTAGATGGAGTCTCACTCTGTCTCCTGGGCTGGAGTGCAGTGGTGCAATCTCGGCTCACTGCAACCTCTGCCTCCCAGGTTCAAGCAATTCTCCTGCCTCAGCCTCCCGAGTAGCTGGGATTACAGGCACCCACAACTACGCCCAGCTAATTTTTTGCATTTTTAGTAGAAATGAGGTTTCACCATATTGGCCAGGCTGGTCTCCAAATCCTGACCCCATGATTCGCCGACCTTGGCCTCCCAAAGTGCTGGGATTACAGGAGTGAGCCACCACCATGCCTGGCCTCTGATTTTTTAAAAAATAGAGCTTATTCACCATTGAAATACAATGCCCTGGCCGGGCGTGGTGGCTCACACCTGTAATACCGGCACTGGAGGCCGAGGCGGGTGGATCACTTGAGGTCAGAAGTTTGAGACCAGCCTTGCCAACATGGTGAAACCCAGTCTCTACTAAAAATACAAAAATTAGCCAAGCATGGTGACATGTGCCTGTAATCCCAGCTACTTGGGAGGCCAAGGCCCCAGAAAATGGCTTGAACCCGGGAGGTGGAGGTTGCAGTGAGCCAAGACCATGCCACTGCACTCCAGTCTGGGAGACAGAGTGATACCATGTCTCAAAAAAAAAAAAAACAAAACAAAAAAACAAAACAAAACAAAAAAAACAGAAAGAAAGAAATACAATGCCTTGCTCATTTATATTGTTTGTTGTCTGTCTTCTCTCACTGAATTGTAAACTGCATGGGGTCAGAGATTTTTGTCTTTTTGGTTCACAGCTTATCTCCAGCCCCTAGGATAGTTCCTGGCACACAGAGTGCCCTCAAGAAATATTTGTTGAATGAATGCACCTAAGAAATTTGCAAGAGCCAGGAATATGACAGATCAACACATACATACATTTAGGTAAAAGATTAAAAACAAGTTCAGAGGGAGTGATTGATGACAGGCAAAACAATTTGAGAGTTGAAAGAATGGGCAATTGGAAAAGAGAGAACATTTTTTTCCCCAGAACATTTTGGAGCTTTTCTTCTCCATGTATGTAATATCTTTCAGTAAATATTACATATACTATAAAGTCTTAGGCCATATATGCTCAAACTCGATTATAAAGCTAATTGTTCAATTGTCTTATAATCCTTCCCTTTCTTGTGTGTTATTTTCTGTTTTAATGTTCAATAGCATTGTTAGAAAGAAAAGGAGATTTTAAAAATTCTATTTGTTTACTGTTTTACTTGCCAGAAGACCCTGCGAGTACTTAAGGAATATAGTTGAAAGAGGTTATTAAAATTGGTGATTTTGTGATTGTTGACTTAGTTGTCTGTTAGCATGCATTACAGACTGTACTTGGCTATATGTCAGTAATTCTAGAAGTGACTCTTTGAAAATAATTTTCCCCAAATCATATACATAAACACTATTTGTAGCTTATGAGTTTTTAAAAGTTTATGTGCATTTATTTTTGTTATAATTCAGTGGCTTTTAGTATATTCACAAAGTTGTGCAATTATCGTTATCTAATTCCAGAATGTTTTCATTACCCCAAGAGGAAACCCAGTACCAGTTAATAGCCACTCTGTATTCCACCCTCTTCCCAACCCCCTGACCCCCACCAGCCACCTACATTCTGTCCCTATGGATATGCTTATCCTGGACATTTCATACAAATGGAATCATACAATATGTAGCTTTTTGTGTCTGGCTTCTTTCACATCATTTCTTTTGTCTCAACTCAAGAAGTAAACCATATTTTACTAACCAAATAAACTGTACTGACCTTTACTTAAAGTACATCTTCATCTGAATTTGCATAAATAAGTTGACATTTCTGCCTGTCATAATTATACTCCTTCCAACTTTTGTGTCAAAAATTATTTTTGATTAACCACATGCAAAACTTGACATTTTGAAATTCAGATACTCACTGTTATCTACAAGATGAAGGTCACAAGATTTTTTTTCTTTAAAAAAAAAGGAAGCAAGGATATTTTCCCCTAGTTTTGTAATTTGGCAAAAAAGAACTTAATGAAATTTCATCACTAGAGCCATTGTGTTTAGTAAGGACAACATTTAGGAATGCTTAGAAGTTGGATCAATTTTTTTCTCCCCTGTATGTTTCATCTCAAACACACATATCCTCTGGTATAAAATTATTGTATAAAATATATAGGCCAGGCATGGTGGCTCATGCCTGTAATCCCAGCACTTTGGGAGGCCAAAGCAGGTGGATTGCTTCGAGCTCAGGAGTTCAAGACCAGCCTGGGCAACATAGTGAAACCCCGTCTCTACTAAAAATACAAAAATTAGCTGGGCATTGGTGGCTCATGCCTGTAGTCCCAAATACTTGGGAGGCTGAGGCTAGAGAATTGTGTGAGCCTGAGAAGGAGAGATTGCAGTGAGCAGAGATTGTGCCACTGCACTCCAGCCTGAGAGACAGAGTGAGACCCTGTCTCAAAAGATATATATATGTATGTGTGCATCTGTGCATGTGTGTATAGGGGGGAGTATACAATTGTTTGCATTGCATGACTTGTTGAAAAGTAATCTGTTCCTCACACAATTCCATTACATCTCTAAGCTACAGAATTCCATACTTAGCCCATCCTATGAACTTCCTTTATTCCATCTCTGCTCTATCTTATCACTGCTTTATATTATTTGTGAACGTGTGTTCCCCCCCGCCCTTTAATTGGCCATCAGGTTTCCTACGCAGGTCTTAGTAGTGAGATTTACATCCCTCAAAGCCCCAAGGTTTAACTCTAGGTTTGGTAGATGCTTAATGCAATTTTGCAAAATAGATTTTTACTTAAAATTACAGTGGAATTTCAATATACCCTCATCCTTGCTTTGGTTTTGTACAGCGATGTCATATTTTAGAAGCCCTGCAATTAACCTTAATAAACAGGATCAAATATTACTATTATTAATGTTTCAAACCCAGTCTCCAGAAAAAGTTTTTTTAAGATAAATTCATTTCATTCATGTTATGGAATTTAAAATTTACCAGATTAATAAACAAAGCTGAGTCAGGCAATCAGGCAGGAGAAAGAAATAAAGGGTATTCAATTAGGAAAAGAGGAAGTCAAATTGTCCCTGTTTGAAGATGACATGATTGTATATTTAGAAAACTCCACTGACTCAGCCCCAAATCTCCTTAAGCTGATAAGCAACTTCAGCAGTCTCAGGATACAAAATCAATGTGCAAAAATCACAAGCATTCTTATACACCAGTAACAGACAAACAGAGAGCCAAATCATGAATGAACTCCCATTCACAATAGCTTCAAAGAGAATAAAATACCTAGGAATCCAACTTACAAGGGATGTGAAGGACCTCTTCAAGGAGAACTACAAACCACTGCTCAATGAAATAAAAGAGGACACAGACACATGGAAGAACATTCCATGCTCATGAATAGGAAGAATCAACAT
>NW_016802942.1:384302-390537 GCF_001698545.2 Rhinopithecus bieti | reverse complement strand
TTACTGGGTATATACCCAAAGGATTATAAATCATTCTACTATAAAGACACATGCACACTTATGTTTATTGCGGCACTATTCGCAATAGCAAAGACTTGGAACCAACCCAAATATCCATCAATGATAGACTGGATTAAGAAAATGTGGCACATATACACCATGGAATACTATGCAGCCATAAAAAAGGATGCGTTCATGTCCTTTGTAGGGACATGGATGAAGCTGGAAACCATCATTCTGAGCAAACTATCACAAGGACAGAAAACCAAACACTGCATGTTCTCACTCATAGGTGGGAATTGAACAATGAGAACACTTGGACACAGGGTGGGGAACATTACACACCAGGGCCTGTCATAGGGCAGGGGGATGGGGAGGGATAGCATTAGGAGATATACCTAATGTGAATGACGAGTTAACGGGTGCAGCACACCAACATGGCACACGTATACATATGTAACAAAGCTGCACTTTGTGCACATGTACCCTAGAACTTAAAGTATAATAATAATAAAAAAACAAAGCCCTGAGTCATAACAGGCTGTGTTAGATAGTATTATTGTTCAAATATTTGATGACCCTCCCGGTGGGACCATTGTAGGCTACCATATCACTCAGATCAGGCTTTTCCATGTGACTTGCAATGTCCCTCTCTTTAGGAGGATTATACATCACATTGTGTGACTTGCTTTGGTGAACATCATATGAGGGGAGATGATGAATGTCACTTCTTTGTGGAAGCTTCAAGAGCCAGCAGGGGTTTTACTTTTGGTCTCTTTTCTCTCAACCAATGATACCTGCAATATATCAGACAGAGGCTGATCCATTAGCTCAGGTTCATCAGGTCCAGAGGGAAGATGACATAGAAGGGAACCACAGCTGACCCATAATGGACATTAAGGTGAGAAATAAATATTTGTTTTTATAAGCCACTGAGGTTTGTGGAGGTCGTTTTTTACCACAGTGTAACTTAGCCTAAGCTGACAGATAAATAAGTTTTAAGAGAGTTAGAATTCCATTTACCTGCATTTATATTATGAATCCCAGTAAGCTTGGACTAGATAATCTATAAGACATCAACTTCTTCTAAATTAGAATAGGAATTTATTGGGGGAGATATTAAGTAGCTCCTAGAGGCAAGGCTGGAGTTTGGAGAGTGGGCAGGCGCCAAAGGGAATCCACGAGGCTGGAGCTGCAGCCATAGCCGGAACGTGAATGACCTGATTAAGATGCTGTCACTGTTAGGTACTGGAAACCGCCACTGGCATTCTGGGCACTAGCACCAGTGGTGGTCACTAGATACTAGAGGCTACCACTACCTGTGCCAGAATGAACTCTGAACTAATCCAGCATCTCTTTGTTGCTTGCCTAAGAGTCAGCTCTTCAAAGAGAGTATCTGATTGCCTAGTCTTGAGTCTCATGGCTGTGTTTTTGTTGTCAGGGTACTGGAAGAGCAAGTGTCTCTCCATTGGGACTTTTATAATGAAAAGACTCACAAGATAGTTGGTTTCTTAAGTGTCAGAAAGACCTTCAGATGCTAACCAAACCGCATCCCCACAAAAGAAAATATCCCCACAAACTTAGAAGATAAGCAAACTAGGCTGGGCGCAGTGGCTCACGCTTATAGTCCCAGCACTTTGGGAGGCCGAGGTGGGCAGATCACCTGATGTCAGGAGTTCAAAACCAGCCTGGGCAACATGGTGAAACCCCGTCTCTACTAAAAATACAAAAATTAGCCAGACGTGGTGGCGTACACCTGTAATCCCAGCTACTCAGGAGGCTGAAGTGGGAGAATCACCTGAACCCTGGAGGCGGAGGTTGCAGTGAGCCAAGATCGTGCCACAGCACTCTGGCCTGGGTGACAGATTGAGACTCCATCTAAAAAAGAAAAAGAAAAAGAAGATAAGCAAACTTTACAACTTCTATTCTGTATTTCCATTATGGAGGTTGATATGGTTTGGCTCTGTCCCCACCTAAATCTCATCTTGAGTTGTAGCTCCCATAATCCCCACATGTCATGGGGGGTAATTGAACCATGGGGGTGGGTTTTTCCCATGACAGTGAATAAGTCTTAGGAGGTCTGATGGTTTTATAAAGGGCAGTTTCCATACACACTCTCTCTTGCCTGCCACCATGTAAGATGTGCTTTCGCTCCTCCTTTGCTTTCCGCCATGATTGTGAGGCCTCCCCAGTCATGAGGAATTGTGAGTTCATTAAACCTCTTTTTCTTTATAAATTACTCAGTCTCCGGTATATCTTTATCAGCAGCGTAAGAACAGATTAATACAGAGGTATGACATAAGCAGTGTAGTATAAATGATTGCATTCTAATTGAAAGTATATGTGATGGATGGACATATTCTAGTCCAGTGCTGTCTGATAGAATTTTCTGTGCTGATGCACATACTCTATATCTACTCCATCAATTGGGTAGCCAGTAGCCACACGTGCCTATTGAGCAGTGCAAATGAGGCTAATATGACTTAGGAATTGAATTCTGAATGCTATATCATTTTAATTGGTTTGCATTGAAATTTAAATAGCCACACGTGCGTAGCGGTTACCGTATTGGACAGCACAATTCTAGTCCATTCAGGCACCACACCTAATTTTCTTCAGGAAATTCTTCTCTCTTTTTGTGTTAGATTTATTCCTAAGTATTTTATAATTTTGTTATTGAAGTTAATATAGTTTTAAATAGATATTTCCTGTGTTTTGTTGGCTATATAAAGGGAACTTACTTTCGTTAATCACTTTTTATCTAGCCACCTTATTAAACCCTTTCAATGATAGATTTTCTATAGTGTGATTTGGATTTTCTAGTCATATTGTCTATGTTTAATAAGTTTTGTTTCTCCCTTTGCAGTCCTCGCACTTTTTTGCTTTTATTGCTGTGTGCTAGGACCTCCCATGCAATGTCGAAGAGAGTGGTTGGAGGAGACATTCTTATCTTTTTTTTTTTTTTTCTGTTTTAAAGGGCATACGTGACGGATTTTAACCATTAAGAATGATGTTTGGTATAGGTTTTTAGTACATATTCTTTATGAGGTTAGGGAAGTCTCTTCTATTCCTGGTTTGCTAAGAGATTACTTATCACAAATGGGTGTTGAATTTAATTGAATGAATTTTTTTCTTCATCTATTGAGTTGACTGCATGTTGTTTTCCCTTTGAACTGTTCAACTACCCTTGCATTCCTGATATACATCCAAATTAGTCATTACAAATGAAATTCTATTATTTTCTCTTATTAGTCACTTTTTCCTCCCTCTTTGCAAGTCTAACACTTTTTTAATGAATGCAGGACATAGTATATAAATGAAACAAAAATGCTCCACATATTGTCTTCTACCAGTGAGGGTTCACCCTTTCCACTTTTAGGCAGAGAGAGTGAGGGATTTATCAAATTTAATCAGGGATTTCATTTAGCCAGAGCCTAGCTGTAGCTGTGAGTAGGATCCAGCACCCGCTTGGATTATTTATACTCCTATGGATGGAGTGAGGGTAGGGGAGGTGAGAGGATAAGAAGCTGGTTATGTGAGGGTGATGGCAGTCTCAGCTCTTAAACCAAAAAATAAAGAAAGCTGCAAATGAGCACTGGGTATTTAGATAGAAGATCATGGGGCCGCTGGAAAAGGAACACTTCAGCATCACTATCCTGAGTCTTAGGAGCAGCACATACGGTTTTGGCCATGTCTGTGTGGGCTTATGTCTGAAGGAAATAGTTGCCAAGATAACTGGACTTTTGCCTTTCACTAACCATTATAGCCTAAGACAAAGATTAAATTGTGCGGCCTTATGAAGTAATTTTAAAGGTTTCTTAAAATTGCTTCATTGAAAACTTCCACTTATTGCCCAAAATAATATTATAATGTGGAATCCAAAATTTAAATAAAAATTACCCAGAATCCTACTGCCATAATGATTCAACTGCTTTGATTTTCCTTGCTGCCTTCCATTCTTTTGTATATAAACACTCATATATACACACCCATACAAACACACACACATATACTTTTCACATAATTGTAACCATGGTGTGTATGCTATTTTCCTTCCATTGCCTTTGAAGGTTAAGTTCAGTTTTTGACTCATGTTCATCAGCAAATCAGCAAAGAGATTGCATTCTTCACTTCATTCCTGAATTTTAATGCTTGTTCCATTTTGCCATTTTTTAATTAACTAAGTTAAGTTATATTTAGAGTGTGGTCAAGAAAGTACAGCACTATTCAACATACACATATTATTTTTAAGAGAATACATTAGATCTTGCATCGCTAGAGAAAGTATTACAATTTTAAGTTCTTCCACCAGTTGTGAAGATTTAATAATAGTTTGCCTGTTTTCTTTATTTAGAAAGATTTATTGAAAGCTGCTATGTGCTAAGTTATTTGTGACCTTGTTTGCGAAACTTGTACTACTCTTTCCACAGTTCCCATTGCTGCCTGCTCATTCTTAGGGCTCAACATGAGTCACCTCCTCATTCCTGCCTTCTCTGGTATCATCACCCTATATTCCCACCTACTGCACCTTGAAATTATTTTCTGCAGTCCATTTGTTTTTTTGTTGTTGTTGTTGTTGAGACGGAGTCTTGCTCTGTCGCCCGGGCTGGAGTGCAGTGGCCGGATCTCAGCTCACTGCAAGCTCCGCCTCCTGGGTTTACGCCATTCTCCTGCCTCAGCCTCCCGAGTAACTGGGACTACAGGCGCCCGCCACCTCGCCCGGCTAGTTTTTGTATTTTTAGTAGAGACGGGGTTTCACCGTGTTAGCCAGGATGGTCTCGATCTCCTGACCTCGTGATCTACCCACCTCGGCCTCCCAAAGTGCTGGGATTACAGGCTTGAGCCACCGCGCCCGGCCTCTGCAGTCCATTTGTAACTACACATTTGTTTAGTTACTTATTGAATGTCTCCTCTAATGTTCTCTAAGTTCTCCTAGAAAAGGAACTGAATCTATTTTGTTCACCAAGATAAAGTCACATAACATTTTTTAAAAAGCTGGTGGATGGGAGCCAAAGTGTGGAGGAGGGTTGTTTGTCCTCAGAGAAGAGGATGGTGGCTGGGGACGCCCCCTGAATTCCTCCCGTGTCTTATTTACTGCTGTATTCTCAGCACCTAGCACAGCGTACATGCTCACTGTATATTTGTTGAATAAATAAGTATTAACATGAATTGACTTTTCATTTCCTGCAAATCTTAAAATCACCCAAGGGAAGAGACAGTAAATGTGTGTCTATGCTGCGGGCATTGGAGGGACTTGGGTGAGCGTGGTGGTTACCCACAAACTTGAGAGGTGTGAGTTGTGTTGGCTCCTGCCTCCTATGCCTGCCTCCCTTCTGACAGTGTGTAGGTTGACAGAAGGAAGCATGGCAATGGCTTTTGACACCCAGGTTGCCATTTGACAGTGTCCACTGGATAGAATTCATAGGACTCATGAAAGAATATATGTTTTATTTGGTTGAGGGCCAGAATTTTCATTTGCTTACATCAATCTGAGTCTGGAAATTCTGAAATTTGCTCACTGGTGATACCTAGATTAAGGATGATGCCCCTATTCATTTTTGCTTGAGAACTCCTTTTTAAGCATAGCAGTGAAGAAATCCGATTTCTGGCATTTCCTTATACGTTGAAATTTTATCTGACTTAAGAATCACTATCAAAAGTTCTATATTAGTGCAAGAAACATGCTGAACTTAGTATCTAGGCAAACCGGATAAGTGTGACATTGGTATAAAATATTGAAGATGTACATATTATATAAATATGTAAGTATGTAAATAAATGCATTATTAAATACATCAATATATGTTGAAAAGCTATATATTATAAAAAATGCTTCCTCAACCAAATTGGGATTTTTCTTCCATATACTATTTGGTAATGTTCTTTTTCACTTAACATTATATGTTGTTAAGAATTTTCACTCTGGCTTGACTTTAAAGCCAAATATAACAAATTTTGAGTTAGTTTTATGTATATTTTATGCTTTTTCCCCTTCTTAGTACAGGTATAGAAGAACATCTATGCAACATTATGACCAAATCTGTTATTCGGCCAAACAACTTTGGAAAAATATCAAATTTGTGGCTATTTATATATGTAATATAATGGTGAAATGGCCTACAACTGAGTTCTGTGTTTTTCCTTGTATGTGAAAGTAAAAGCAGTCCAATTATCATCAATATTTACTTTACCTGAGTCTAGGGCCCACTTACTTGTAGCTTTTTTTTTTTTTTTT
>NW_016802942.1:380487-383961 GCF_001698545.2 Rhinopithecus bieti | reverse complement strand
TTTTTGAGACGGAGTCTCGCTCTGTCGCCCAGGCTGGAGTGCAGTGGCCGGATCTCAGCTTACTGCAAGCTCCGCCTCCCGGATTCACGCCATTCTCCTGCCTCAGCCTCCCGAGTAACTGGGATTACAGGCGCCGGCCACCTCGCCCAGCTAGTTTTTTTTGTATTTTTTTAGTAGAGACGGGGTTTCACCGTGTTAGCCAGGATGGTCTCGATCTCCTGACCTCGTGATCCACCCGTCTCGGCCTCCCAAAGTGCTGGGATTACAGGCTTGAGCCACCGCGCCCAGCCCACTTGTAGCTTTTCATCAGAGATGCCAGAAGTGATTTCTTTCAGTCTCCAGCTTGAGATGGGGTATTAACTCCCAGGACTCATAGTAATAAGTAGGTGTCATTTAAATAAAAGAATCATTTATGCATAGCAACCTTGGCCTCTTTCTCTCCCGTGAGTGATGCATTGGTGTTTACAGAATATAAAGATGAAAATCTTCGTGAGATGAAGGGAGTCAAACTAGGTTAGTTCTTTAATGTTTTCATCAAGGAACAAGTTTATGGAGCAAGAGAGATAGCAACTGTTTATCCAACTTGCATCAGCTTACCAACCACACACATCCAACAACAAAATCCCCAAACTTGCCCTTCAGAGAAAAATCTTTTAACCCACTCTTGCACTGACATAGAAATGTGTTTAAGAAGTGAATGGTGGAAGAGACCAGAATATACTCACATTCTTAAATGTCAGTTGGCTAGTATCCAACTGATAGTAACTTTAGAGAAAGTAACTTTTCTTATTCTTTCTTAAGGTACTATAAGCTACACTCAAATATGTTTGAATGCCTTCTTACATTTTGGAACAGCCTAAGAGTCACTCATGGGACCTTCTTAGAACATTTTTTATGAAAGCTGTTGGGTTTGTCAAGGTTTACTTTAACTCAAAATACAATAATTTCATGAGATCACTTGTTAATAGCTAGTTGGTATTAGCAGTTGCACAGATAAACTCCTATTTTATCACTCTTTGACTATGGTTAGGATGTATGATTTTCAGGTAGCATTTCTTTAATTATCCTGTGGATTGCTTGTTGCAATTTGGCCCAAGGTACATAACTTTTTTTCTATTGGAAAATTAACTCTAATATTCATATACAATGTTTTATGGTGTACTTTTAATGTGTGTTTTAAAAACGATAATGTATATCTCTTCTTCCCTCCAATTTAACAGATTTGTATTTTATAAACGTTTATACATATTTCCTTGGGGAAATGACCTGCAGATAAGAAACAGATTTCTGTTTATGAGAAAAAAAATATTTAAGCTTATGTGTTGTTTTCAGAAGCATTCTAAAATTGCCTTTTTAATTTGTGAGAAACTTTCTCAAATATGACCTTTCTAGTGCTGAATGAAAAGTCATTACCTGAAAATGACTCCCCAGAGAGCTGGAGATTATTTAAATTGTTGTGAGCCCCAACATCATAAAAGTGAGATCTTTGTCTTGGAAAATAAACAGACTAAATCTTTTTTAAAAAACTTTTATTTTAGGTTTAGGGGTACATGTGCAGGTTTGTCATGTAGGTAAACTGCCTGTTGCGAGGGCTTGGTGTACAGATTATTTAGTTACCCAGGTAATAAGCATAGTACCTGATACCTAGTTTTTTTCCTGCTCCTTTTCCTCCTCATACCCTCCACCCTCAAGTGGGCCCTGGTGTCTGTTGTTCCTATGTGACCATGCGTTCGCATCATTTAGCTTCTACTTATAAGTGAGAACATGCAGTATTTGGTTTTCTGATAAACAAACTAAATCACAAACAAATTAAATGTATTGAGATGTCACTATGAGTCCCTCCCACTTGCAGGGTTCTGTATCATAGGATTCATGCACTCAACTTCACACATAAAGCAAGGACTTAAGGAGAGCTTCTCCAGTACCACTTTTGCACCATCGCTTTCTATTTAGAGATGACAGAGGCAGTATTTTAACAAGATTAAAGGAAAGTTTTAATAGCTTCATTTAAAAGTTCTTGTTTTCCACAATATCACAACTGTTTTCATTTTTCATCTACCTGTTTGTTCTTTGTCCGTTTGCCTAGTCGTTTCTATCATTGAAATCACGACATCCTGTGACTGTGCTCATGAGGTCTGGTTATTTCCACTTTACGTAAACTTTTCAAAATGACAGTTATTTCGTACTCGCTCTCGCCCGAACGCAGACGGGGGGACACTTGAGGAGCAATCGACCCAAAGGAAAAGCACGATTCAGGCCCCGCCTGCCTCGGTTCCACCTCCCACGGGCCCCACTCCCAGGGCCTGGGCCGCGGGACCCCGCCTTCCAGGCCCCGCCTCCCGGGGCCCCGCCCTGCTTTTCCCCTCGCCCCGCCCCGGCCCGTCGCCATGTTGTTCCCTCCGCGCTGGACGGGAGCAGCTGGACCTGGAACCTGGCTGCGCTACCGCCGCTGCCTCCTGCTGTGCAGGTCCCCGACCCTCTCTCTGCCCTCATTGCACCCAGACGGGCCGGCCCAGAGCTCCCGGTTCGTCTTCCGTGTGGCCGCGAGGTGAGCGGGACTCGGGACTCCTTCGGGGCCGGGCGGAGCGCGCGGGTGTCGGGGTCTGAGGGGGCGGCTAGGGCCTCGGGCAGCTGGGGCGGGGTGCGGTGCGCGCGGGGCTAGCGCGGGTCACAAGGCCGCCCCGGGAGCGAGGACGGCTGGTTGTCTCCCTGCCTGCTGTCTGACGCAGGAGGAAAGACGGGTCCCCACACCTTTGGGGAGAGGGACACACGGAAACACACACAGGGACGCACACAAACACTGGAGAGAGGGAGATACAAAAGCCCGGACACCCGTGCACATACACACGGAGAAATACACCCAGTCACCTGGGAACACACGTACACGCCAGCCTTTCCCCAACCACTCCGGGAAGCACATCCACAGTCCCCAAACCAAATCCTACACCCGAGTGATTAATGTAGGGAAAACAAAGGCGCTCCCACGACTTGATTTTGGCGACCTCTGAAGTTCCACCTAAGCAGAACGTGTTTGCTCGATGTCTTATGACCACTTGGGTGAGGAATTCGGAAAGTAAAGCCAATGTTAGAGGCTGCAGGAGGTTTGGGGGCATTATCTGATTCAGGCGCTGGCTAACGTTTCACGATCGCGTTCCCTTTTTTCTTCCAACTTGGTAAGTAGAAAGGCAAGATGAGAAATTTACGTGCTGAACTTAATAAATAGTTGGTGGACGTATTGCCTTTTTTTTTTTTTTTGGAAGGGGAGGAGGCTCTCGTGGATAACGTTTTTTTTGGGGATAACTTTTCTGCTAGTTTCCAAATCGGCACGTGACCACAGTCTTTTCATAGGATTTCAGCGTCCTGATAAAAATCAATGGGCAGAATTTGGTTGCTTTTTTAAAAATGTGTTTGTCCTTTGGTCTCTGGCACCGTTGTAATGGAAAATCCCTGCATTGCCTGTACTCTCAGAAGCTG